>NW_019104445.1:43890-56908 GCF_001856785.1 Myzus persicae
GTCCAGATAATATAAGTATATACTTATTTGTTAATTGGTTGCAATATTTCTCTGTTTTACATATACTACCACTAAGTTCATAATATACTCTTCAAATATTGTAATGAAACATTTTTTATTTATTTAATTAAAAGTAGTAGCTTAAATCATACATGTATAAAATACATACTGTAAACATAATTTTAATTTAAAAATTAAAATAAAAGCAAATAATAATTTTTAAAATAGAAAATAGAAAATAATAAATACACTTTAAAGTATTATATAAATTAATTTAAATAATAAATTCAAGACTAAGAGTATGATAATATGCATAATAATTAATTAAAGAAACATTTTTAATAACAATATGTGTATTAATGATGTAAATCATTAGAATCATTTGTAAATATTATTATTATTTTTTGAAAGGATTTTTTAAAATTAGACTTTTAACGGGGTAAAAAGGGGTTTTTTATAGAGCTATATAATATAAGGGCAACGCTGGTAGCTGCCCGGTATTAGGGCAACTAACACTGAATATAAAAATTAAATTTCACTAAGTTTTTTTGGAAAAGTTAAAAAAACCAATTTGTAAATCTGATTATAAGAGCAATTTTGATGGTAAAAACATTTATTTAAGTCGAGTAGTTTATTTTTAGAATTTTTCAAATATCAATATTTTTTTGATTAAATTTATTTGGGACGTAATAACATTATTTTAAATATAATTTTAGGAAATTTGCTGGCATGAGTATATTTCTTAAATTATTTTCTACTCATAGGTATGTTATAAAATTTTGTTCTACATTAAGGTACCATCATTTTTTTTTTTTTTTTGTCAGGTTAAGGTTATATGTTACACCTTGTATAGTCCAGTCTGTTATGTAAAAATTGAACTTTTGTTTTTGCTTTCTATTTAGTATTTAGTATGTGTATGGACGCGGCATAGTAGGTTAAAACATATAGAATATCAAGAATGAATCATATATATTATAACTAATAACTAAGATTTACAACCTTAAGTTGATTATTGTAGACTAGGTAATAATTAAAAACATTATTTTTACAGAGTTCAAGTCAAGCATGAAATTAAACATGAAACTACTAATTTGGGCCTCAATCAAACTACTGATTTGGGCCTCAATCTATTTTTTTATGACGATGATGATGAAGCAATTGGTTTTGATCGTGGACTTGAACCAGATCATATTATTGGAGCAGTTCAAGTGAATGGAAAACTAATGTTTTTGATGGCATGGAAAAATGCAGAAATTGCAGATCTACTTGAAGCAACTGTCGTCTACCATAGATGTCCTCAAATAGCTATTCAGTTTTTTGAACCTCTACTCAGATTTGTTCCTAATGAGCAAAGAAATTAATTTCTCATTCCTATGCATAAATAAATATTCCTAATTTAATAAAATAAAACATTCTGGTTAGTACAAAATATATTAATTAGTCTTTAAAACTAAAGGAGAAAAACAAAACATTTTTTATTTTTACACATATTTTTACTTTGTCAAAATTGTTTTTTTTTTTTTTTTATCATCTATACATTATTTTAATTCGGATATATATCATTTTTAAGAATTCCTCATTCTAAAATTTATATTTAACTATTTTGTAGTTTATTTATTGTAATTTAAGGTTGTTATGTTATAAATATTAATGTTCAAAATTTTTAATTTCATAAGGCAGTTAATTATTTTGTGTGAATTGTATTCAAATTGACTATCAATAATATATTATAAATATGAATTTTATTGTTGAGTTATTTGTAGTCAAAACTATTACTATGTACAGTGAAATCTGTCCCATTCCAATGTTCCTGTCTATAATGGACACTTCGATCTTCAATTTTTAATTTGGATATTTTATTTTTATTGACAGGTTTTATTTTATATAAAAGTAATTTTGAATCAGACAAACTTCTTTTAGGCCTTTTTTAATTGACATAAAAAAAATGAATGTTTTATTTTCAATACATATTTATTATTAATCTATTGAATTATAAGACTTTTATCTTTGGCATAGTTAAATGTTTTTTTAATAGAATATTTTTGTGTGTGTGGATATTCTTTTTATTAACCCCCTATCCTACGATTTATGTTTATGTGTTGTGTTGTTTATTTAGTATAATCTAAAACAAAATTCAACATCTAGATATCAAAATGTTTGTTTAATTTGAGTCGTAATTATTTTGGATATATCATAATCTCATCAACAAGCTACACATATAGAATATGAACATTGTCATTAGGGGGACTCCACACCCGCATGTGTTGTCTCCGTCGTACTAACATACAAAATACCAAAAACTGTCTTGCGATAGAGAAACACTGAAGCTATAGTGCAAGAAAAGCAACCAAATTGCACATTATAAAGAGGAAATTATTTACTCTGCAACACATCATCTTTATTTTTTCAATATCACAAATACAAAAAAAATTATTCAAGCTTGAAGTAATGAATTTTTATACAGTAAAAACTTTTTCTGTATTTGTGATATTGAAAAAATAAAAATGATGGTGCACAATAAATGTTCTCTTGAGAGCATGAAGAATTGGTTGTTTGGCTTGGACTACAGCCTGAGTGGTTCTATCCCTATCTGTTGTCCCCATCAAACAGTTATATTGTACTTTTGTAAGACGGAGATAACACATTGTGGTAGGGTAGGCATCCTCTTAAGGTCAAGGTCATTGTGTTTTGAAAAAAATATTTTTATTTATCTGCAGCAGTCAATTATTTAAATATACAAGGTGCCTTGTAAGTAAAATTATTTAATTTTTTACAATCAAGCTTTAAAAAGTGTACTTTTACCTCTTACCTTTTAATTTATAATGGATTTGCTACCAGATCACAGTGTCTGACAAATAATTCACTTATATCTCTACCACAAAATAAAACGGACAATTTGTAGTTAATTTGTGCTGTGTGCACCTAACACAGATTGTTTTGCCACTTACACACCTTTTGTATTAGAACAGTAGCTATTAAATTAAAAACTGTATCCAATTTGATTGTGAACCTCCTTCAAGTAATGATACAGAAAACATTCCAATGAATCTGTATTATTTTTAGGATGCTAATGTGCGTGTTATTATATCTATCATTGAGTATTGAGAACAAACATCTTAATACTTGCTGGGTGTTCTTAATAATAATTATAATATGATGATGAAAACAACCTAACCTTGACTGTGGCTAACTTCTCCAACTTAAGAATTGTAAGTTTTGAAAATACCTGGTAATATTTATTGTTGGCCGCAGTGTTGTATGTATTGTAAAATGTAAATACTAAATTGTAAAAAAAAAAAATGAAAAAAAAAATTATAAAAAAAAAAAGAAAAAAAAAAAAAAAAAAAAACTAATAAAAAAAAAAATCAAAAATTACAATCTCATTCAAACACTTAAGGTAATTTCAAATCATAAAAAAACACTACCGTTCAAAAAGAGGTGTTGGTGCTGTAATATCCTAAGATGACAATATTCATATCTGTGTTGTCTCCGTCCTACAAAATGTAAAATATATCAATTTTGACTTCAGCAGAATCAATTGTGTGTTGTTAGCTTAATTTATAAAGTGAATTACCTATTGTACGGGCCGGGAGCATAAGATAGTAATACGCGCGCCCGGTTACCTAACTTTTTGCGTAACGGCACGCACACACCGACCGACCTTTGTAAGTGTGTATAATGTATATATAGCACCCAACAGGAGTTGGACAGGGTCACCGAGCAAAACCTGTGAGCGCTAGTATGTGGGTGGTGTGTGTATGTGTGTATATTTGTGTGTGTGTAAAACTTAAAACTAACGTTAAAAAGGCAAACACGATTGCTGGTAAATGAGTTGCTGTATAATACACAATATTAATAATAATAGTTTTTACAAATATGTAAAAACCACAGTAACACCAAGGTATAAAAAATATAATATAAATAATAAATCAAAGGCCTTATGGCTATTGCAGTATAATATATTTCTACGGCCCTTTTGGCCCAACAACTAAGTATGTAAAATAAATGAAGAAATAATATAATAATAAAAACTCACAGTTTGTGGAGCGCAGACTGGCCAGCTGGTCCTGTAGCTAAATAAATAAAATCGACATACAACAATATAATAGGAAAATCACCGGCAAT
This sequence comes from Myzus persicae, assembly GCF_001856785.1. NCBI lineage: Eukaryota > Metazoa > Arthropoda > Insecta > Hemiptera > Aphididae > Myzus > Myzus persicae. The sequence goes on from NW_019104445.1 coordinate 48,016, forward strand.
TTGCGCTCGGCAGAATAATATAATAATTTTATAACAAGGACCGGTCGCGGCGATTAGCGCACGATATAATAAAGGTGGCGAATTACGCCTATACAAATTATAATAAAAATGCGGCGATTTGCCCTTACAAAATATAATAAAAATGCGGCGATTTCCGCTTACAAAATATAATAATATGACGTCCGCGGTGATTAGCACGCACGGCAGCAAAATAATAATAATATAAATTTAATTATACGATTTTCTAGGTTGCGATTAGCGCTTGCACTAGAAAATATAATAATTAAGAAAAACGCACCTTTGAGGCGATCGGCGCCATCAATAACAGAAAATGCAATCGGCGATATTAACCGGTAAAAAATATATAAAAAAAAAACTAAAGGCGTTTGCGTTGACACTTCGTAACCACAACGAAAAAGGTACGATCGCGAATGGTTAATATTACGGCGGCCGTGTTAAATAATAGTCGCCAGCCGATCCGGCGGCGAGCGATAGCCCTTTAATCTGCATAATATTATATAATAATTCACAATATTGACAATTATATAAAAATAAAGAAAATAATTATGTTGTGTGCGTGTGTGTGTGTGTGCCGTCGGCCGATGTGTCAAACAATAATAATCGCGCAGACGGCACGGCGGCGATGATAATCTACACATTAGATAATAATTCACAATCACGTAATCAATACAAAAATAAAAACAATATAATAAAAGGACAATAAAATTATGTGTGACTGTGTGTGTGATGTACTAGTATGGGAGTGGCGGAGACGACGGCGCGAACACCTATTATTAAACTTAAATGTACTAACATTAACTGTCTTTAGGCTGTTCTACAATATTTTCATTTTTAAGAAAGATATAAGGAAACATAACAAATTGAAAATGCTCATGATTTAGATTGCAGGTAACTACTTTACGTTCAAGGTTTTATAATTTTATTCATAAATTAATGAACTAATGTCTACCAGTCAAGTTAGAATCAAATTCAAATTACACAGAATGTAGGTAATAATAGGTATAAATATTTTTGAATTCTGTTTGCGGAACATGAAATTAGACCATTGGATTGTCAATTTCTCACAGACAAAATTATAAAATATGTATAGTATATGAGTAATGAGGGTAATTAAGTTATAGAGCATACTCAGTTTTTGCTGACAAAAATGTCTCTTATAGAGAATGTTGCAATGTATGAATTTTAAAATGTTGCAGTATTAATTATGTTATTAATTTAAAAGCTTAAACCTTGAAATATTGAATTTCAATATAAAGCTCACCACCTACCATTAAAATCAACACTGTATAGTGTATACAATACTAGATCATCCGACCATATTTCGATATCATCTACCTATTTTCTCAGACAATTAATGTTAACCAGAAAGCAATGAGAAATTTGAAGAAATTCATATTCAACATTATTTCATTATCTGGATTTCGTCATATTTAAATAATGAATAATATGATATTAATGTTTATATATTGTTGTTTAACTACCAGTTTGATATTAAAGGAATATAAAAAACATCTTAATAAATATAATTTTATTTATTTATTATTTTAAAAATATTTTTTCCTTAACATAATATTTATCATATATAATAAACAATTATCAAATATAGTTTTGCCACATGATAAGATTGTATGTTTTTTTTATAAACATTTTTAATTAAAAACAATATATTATATATATTACATATAAACTTATATGGGCTCAATTAGAGGAGGTACCCTCATAATAATTGTAATTTGTATTATTAATTAATAATACTTATATTTTGTTAATATTATAAAAAACATTAGATATGTGCTTTTCACTATCAAATGGTGGGGTGGGAGAGTTACTATCATTATAATATGTATCCCATGATCATAAGACTAAATATAGGTATAAATAACTGAAATAATAAATGACTTTAGCATAATTTCGTCATTGAAATGGTGTCCCAGTATATTATTTATTTAATTAATTGTTTTTGTATTTAAATAAATTCCAACAATTATATAATATGTTATGATACATAATATAATAGGAAGGAAGTAATGAAAACATAAATAACAACAAGAATTATAAATCACTTTTTTTCATTTCCATGACTAATTAACTGTGTATATTATTTTTAATTAATAATTACACTAATAAAAATTTAAAACAGATATTAATATGTATACTGGTACACTTGACCATGAATATTATAATATAGTATTTTTAAAAAAAGAATATATAATTCAATAGTAACTAGTCATTACATTAATAATTAATAATTATATTAAGATGATAGTTCATTAGAGATAAGTAGATTTTTTTTGGTTCCCGGAATTTAGCTCCAGAAATAAATGCTCTTATGGGAGTCTCGATATCCACAGAATCCCAAAATTTGAATTTTTTCATTTGTTTTATAAAATATATTGTTTCTAAAATTATAAATACAATGTAGTTTTTATTTCTAAACTATAATTATTTATTCTTAAATAAGTGACAAAATGTTTGCCTACGATGACGGATTACTCTATGAAGCTAAGTGCACAAAACGACGAGTGACGGATGAAGGTAATCTTCAATACTATATACACTATATAAGTTTCTGAGCAAAATGGGATGAGTGGAATGATCAGGATGAAGTGTTCGAAATAAATGAAATTAATATTGGCCATAAGGAAAGACTAGTATCTAAACGGTAAGAAATTGATAAATTATAACTACTCATCACTTATCATCATTTATTAAAAAAAATATTTATCATATTGTATAAAGTCGAAAATGAAAATCGAAAAACTCAAACACCGCCGAAGATGATGCATCAAAACCACAACCAAGAAAAAGAGGTTTGTATTTTAATTCAATATTTATTTTATATTTCGTATTTTTCATTGCAATTTTTTGTTACAACTAGGCAGGCCCAGAAAAAATGTTGAAAATCCTGCAAAACCATTTGTAGAGAATAAAAAAAAACACAATTGTAGAAATTGAAACAATCCTAGTCGTAGAAATCGAATCCATCCCAGTTTTTGAAAACGGAGAAATCCCAGGTTTAGAAGATTTAGCAATCCCAGCTTTAGAAGATACTGAAATCGTAGTTTTAGAACACGAAGCAGTTCTAGAAGTAGAAAATGAAACTGTTCCAGTTCCAGATGTAGAAGATGAAGTAGCTGTTCAAGCTGTTGCTAATAGTGAATTAAACATTATTCCTTGTTCAAGGGTACCTATAACAAACAGTGTAAAAAATTAAGTTAGGAATTGAGTTAGTTATCTATTTAATTAAAAATGTTTTATTTGAGCTCTTTCCAAATGAGTTGAGCAAATTTCAAATACCACTTATTTTAAGGGACGCCTTAGACTTCGATCGCTCAGTTCACGAGACAACCCACGTAAACGTAGTAAGTTACATTTTATTTTTATAAGTCATGACTATATCATTTTAGTATTGATTTCTTGGTTTTAGACACTTGAGTTTCCGGAGAAAAATTCTGTTACAGAAGTTTTACATAAGTTCACAAAATATTCATATTTTGTAGATACCCAAAAGTAATTATTTAATAACTAAATAAATGTATTATAAATAAATATTTATTAATGTTTCTTGTTACATTAATAACGTATTTTAATTCATCAGTGCACACACATCTCATATTCAAGAGGGAAATAAAAACTCAATTGCAGAATAAGGTAATGATGTTCGTGTAACATGACTTGATTTAATAAATATTATTATTTAGCTAAAACCGCCTAACAGTGTACAACTACGATTATGTCGCGGAAAATTACGTCTCGACGAGTCAGTGGCTGTAAAAAAAGGAAACTACACATTGACGGTTCAGATGAAACATCATTAGATTTGTGCGAAGATTTTGATATCGAAGTGACTTTAGATTCACAAATATCGTTGGAAAGTTACAGAGGCCTGTTTGGTGAGCTCATACCTGAAGAGTGCGTCAGTAACGAAGAGGTTCAAAACAAATCGATTAGGAAGACACCAGGATCAAAAGAAAAATGAAATTACCTTATGAAGAATTATTATTTGTAACTCCAACTAGACCTAAAAGAGTGTTTATTCCCACGGCAAAATTCATGAAAACAATGCACGAGGCGCAAAAAGAATTGTTCTCATTAATGGGTGCCAGGACGAGTTCGAGTAATATTTCAATAGTATTAACTGACAACCTCACAAAACACTTACAAGACAGTTCTAGAACAACCATAAGAAATGAGTCGAAAATAAATATCGAGGAGGATGATAATGATCAGAAATCTCAAAAAGTTCTAAAAAAGATGTTTCATTAAGATTAAGTATATTTTTTATATTTTATTCGTAGAACTTATACTAATAACGAAGCATATATTGCTGGTAGTGATGGGTGGTGCGGTGACGGCAAGTTGTTATGTTTTATTACAATAATTCAATAGGCAGATACTTTGAAATCAGAAACCAGACAAGTTACTCGCACAAAATGTATTCTATGTTTCTATCAAGAAACACTTAACACTTGTAAGAAATATTAACATTTTCATGAATCACGATAGATATAATACAGTAATTACATGTTTATGCTGTTTTTGTTTTTAAATCTGGTGGGGGTATACTCACTGCTTAGAAGTGTAGAACAACACAATCAATGTTATCCACATTCACCGGTGGTACTACCATGCTCTGTCAATTAGTATTAAATCTATGTATTTATTATAAAACAAATCCTTGTCAAATTAACTTCTTAGAGTTCAATTTTAGAGTTGAATTATCTTTATATACATGGTAATACTGTGAATTTTATCAGTGAGTTTTGACATATTTTTTGAAATTAACAGTTACTGAGTATCAGGGTAAATCTCAGAACTACAGCAATGTCACAATACAATATTTAATACAGGTTCATAATTTTGATAAATTTGATTCTTTTACTCAACAATTTGTACTACTCTACATTATGTCAAGCTTCTTATAAATTGGTTCAGTACTAAATAGGTAGGTCTGGATCAATCGTTTAATACCTATAAGATTTTCTCGATGATTTTCTACATTAAATAATTTTTTTATATAAATAAAAAAATTTAAATGAACAAACTTTTGTGTAGGTATATTGTATTTATTTATAAATAACGATTAAAATTAAAATAACAGCGCATGTTTTTTTTCTCTTTGGCTCACACGCACAAAATATGCTATAGCAAATTTTATGTTCATAATAATGATTTATATTGATAATAATCATAACGTTGTGCGTAGGTCAAAAAGAGAAAAAATTCTCTGACATCCTCTTAACTACATAAATACAGTTATGGATTAGTAAACCCCTACTAGCTTAAGTTAAAAACACAGTTAGGTACCCACCCAAAATTTTTATAGTGATTAAAAATATAATAATAGAAGTAAAAATCTTTAGAATTAATCATAAGTTCATCTGTAACTCTTCGCAATCGTTTTTAATTTTTATATATGTTACATAAATAATACTATATATCTACTTACAACTTACTTACTGGTTTTTTTCCAAAAAAATAGAGATTTTTTTTGCCTTTTAATATTCGTAATTAGTTAGCTCCACAAGGTACTTTTTATTTTTATGTTCTGTGCCAAAAAAAATTAAAAATTTTACAAATGTTTATGATTTAGGAGTTATTGCATTTGTTGATTATAAAATCGACAATGATCGCGGTGATACCTGCATTAGTCAACGTCTTATTGATTTAGGTGCTGAAGTCGTAAAAACATTCAATCAAAAAGTGTATATTAAGCTGAGTTATTAATTACAAAACAATTTTTGTTAATTTGTCCTAATTTGATTTTTAGGTTACGCATTTAATATTCTGTGATGGCTACCGTAGTACATATAAAAAAGCAGTTGACAGTAACATTTTACTGGTATCAGCAAGGTGGATGAATTACACCAAAAATTAGCTAATAAGATTCAGGATCCAGCTGACTATCCTCCCGTAGGTATGGATAAATATTAAATACACTAGGTAAAACTCCATCAAGGAACATTATTATTTCGGTAAGTAATTTTCAATGATTAGTCTATGTATCTATTTAATTTTAAATTTCACTTCAATACTTATTGTCAACATTTATAGTAATGCAATATAAACATTGTATTATATCTTAAAATATATTGTTAGGATGTTATTTGTAATTTAAACTAGTGCTGTTTGATTACTTATCTACAGGTCACCGTGCTATAAAAGTATAAACTATGTATATAGATATGCAATGTGTACGTAAACAATTTATTTTTGCAGATTTCAGCCCTTTAAAATCAAAGTTTTGAAAAATCTTTTCTTAGTGGAACTTGACATTATAATATTAATCCATCCTCAAAATGTCAAGTCGTTAACTCAAATAGGTTCGGCTCTGCGTTGATTATTCCTAAAGTAATTTTCCTTTATACATAGAGATAAAAATGCGACGATTCGCACCCACGGTAACAAAATAACAAAACCAGGTGAGGAAATAAATTTTAAAATAATATTTTTTTTCTGAAAAAACAAATGATTTTATGTTCAAGATGTCGACTGAAACAACATTTTGTACGAGAAAATCAGTTTCTGAAGTGAGTTAAATCTTAGATGTATAATATAAAAAATAAAATGACTATAAGTATATTTATAACTTCTTTTCCATAAAAAACAAATTACAAAAGGACCTCTCGATAAAATGTTTTGGAAGTTTTTAAATGGCTGCGTAATGTTAATAAATTATAATATTATATATTTATGTATGATTAGCTAAGTCGACTGAAAATAATTCCGAAGTGCAATTGAATAATACACAAAACTGTAGTTTATCTAGCACTATATCTTCATCCAGTACACAATGTGAAATTCAATCTCCTAATAAATCATTGTTAAGTAAGAATATTTTAAAAATTGAAATTCAATTTTTTAATTTAATAAATTCATTTTAGGTTTTCCTTCAGACCCGTGCACAAGTTCTTCAACTATAGATTCATCTGAAATATTTGAAGATGAAGATGAAAATTTGGATACTTGTACTTGTGGACGTTTACAAGATAACTTAACCACAAATGGTCCTTGTACATTTTGCATTGATCAAATAGCAGCGTTGAATGATTTGTGGACTCAACAACAAAATGATTTTTTGGTGGCTAAAGATTTAGAGAAAAAATTACGTTTGAATAATTTTGAAGATTATAATTTAAGAAAAAGACCAAGTTCAACTATTAACCTTGCTCAAAAAAAAAAAAAAGCTATCTAAAGGACAATTAACATTGAAACAAGTATTAAAGGACAATGGCAACATAACATCTTGGAGACAGTAGTATAAACTAGTTTTGAAGAAAAACTTATATAATTTTGAAATAATAATTGAAAGAAAATGAAGATTTAAATATTAATTTATAGTTTTGTAATAAACAAGAATTACATCAACATTTGGTTTTTTTTTTACTGTTACCAAATTTAAATAAAATATAACACTTGATAATTTTTAATATTAAATGAAAAGCTGGGTAGCATACAATCATAATTTTTAATAATAATAAAAACAATATCGTATTTATTTTTGATAAAAAAAAAATCTTAGTGATAAATAAATTTATACATTCATGCATTTACATTAAGAGACTTATCGTTCTTCCAAAGTTAATGTTTCTTGTGGATACAAATTTAGTTCTTTCATAGTTTGAGTTACACCTAGTGTTGTTAACTATAAAAACAATTAAATTAGTTGTTAAATAACAGTATTAAATAAAACAAAATATAGTTATTTTTACTCACATCTCTTCTAGGCCAACTGGAAATTACTTTGAACTCTTCTTGGCTAAATCCACTTATATATAAATAGTCAAATAACACCTAAAATATTAAAATTGTGACTGTTAAATTTCAGTGTTTTAGTAAGCCTGTAGTTTTCCTGAGCTTATTTAGGTCTATCAGGGCCTGATTTTAAAATTAAAAACAATCAAAGGAAATGTATAGAGCAGAGCTTCCCAAACTTTGGGTTGCAATTATATTTTTGGTGAATCACATTAAGTATTGGAAAATTTATATATTTTTAAAATATAAAATATATTACATATTTAAAATATTAGACTATTTTTGAATATATGATACTGGTTTGTTATGGCCCCGCCATTCATATAACAATAAATACATCGTATAAATTTAAAATAATGATATTATGTTTATAATTCAAAGGAAAATATGTACTATTACTTTTAGGTAATTACCTTATAATCAATTATACCTCTAATAACCTGATATTGATCAAACATCACAGTATGTATTGATTGTATATTGTGTATCGTTAAAATGAATTTTATAGGTACTAACAGAAATTGTTTACTTTTACATGGTGGAATTTAAATGGCAATCAAAACTAAACAATAGTGATCCGTATGACACCATCTTAAAAGATATAGCAGAATTTTGGGAATCACAGAAACAATAATTTTAAACATTTTAACTTTATCATTGTTTTAATAGTATTACTATTCCATTTTTCAATTTTAATTTTTAAATATTATCAATATACCAGTCATCGAATTATTGGATTAATATCAATAAATAAACTCATTATTTTATATTTATATGATGTATTTATTGTTATATGGATGGCGGGGATATAACAAAGCAGTACCAAACATGAAAAAGAGAAAAAAAATTAAGATTGTAATATGTATAAATTTAAATAAATATGATACAGTGTTTTCGGTGAAACCAAGTTGATTCATGATGGTCAAATTTATTCTTATCATTGATCATTATTCATATCCATGACAATTACAACAAGTGCACCAGTGACATGTAGACACGACATTGTTAGACCATAGTGAAAGATTAGTGATTATTAAAAGTTTTCAAACTTCTTGTACAGAAAATTTAGTGAATAACAAATGCACAGTGTGGATTAGGACCCACAGTCAGTATACAA
>NW_019104446.1:0-11314 GCF_001856785.1 Myzus persicae
AAAAAAAAGTTTATATGGTCAACAGATGAAATTTCTAAGTCTTTTGCATTTAGGTGTTTAAGTCAAAGTGAATACTTATATGTCCATAACTCACTAAATTATTCTTTGCCTGGTTTATCTTCGTTATGTAGATGGGCCTCCAAAGTAAATATGAAACAAGGAATTAAAGATATTATCAAAGTTATGAATATTTCAAACAATAAATAATAATTCATCTCCTATAGAAAAACTTGTAGTATTACAATTTGATGAAGTTTAAGTGGCAAACCATTATGAATATGACAAAGCGAATGATGTGGTTATGGGCCCATACAATAAAATGCAAATAGTTCTGGTCCGTGGACTTGTTGCTGAATGGAAGCAGCCAGTATTTGTAGACTTTGATAAAAAAATGGCTGATGAGATTTTAATAAATATAATTAGCGAGGCGAGCTGCGAGCTCCATGCTGTAGGATACACCATAGTAACATTTGTATGTGACTGTGGAGGTGGAAATATGTGCTTATGGAAAAAATTAAATATAAATGTTGATAATACCGCCTTTCCACATCCAAACACTGAGGATCCAATATTTATGTTTGCTGATATTCCACATTTATTAAAACTAATAAGGAATTGGTTGATTGACACTGGATTTATAATGGGCGATGGAAATACAGTGACGAAAACACCGATTGAAAAATTATTAAGAATAACTGAATCAGAAGTTTCATCTTGTTATCATTTGACAAAAAACTATTTAGATAGTGTTAAAACTCAATGCCAAAATGTATTACTTGCTAGTTGCTGCACAATTGATCACATTCTACTGGAACAACATTGAAAGATTATTTACCAGGAACAGATAAAAATATGGCTGTTAATACTGGTAATTTCATAAAACTAAAAAACAAGTGGTGTAATGAACTCATCTTATGCATGTGCTATTAAAATATACAAAATTAATTATTTGTAGCACAAAGTATAAAAATTTACCATAACAACTATAAACCTTTTACTCAATACATTTAAGTGATCAAAATAAGTAAATAATTAAAAAAATTGTATCTGTGACATATCTATAATGAATTTTATCAGTTTTTAAAATTTTTAATATCATTTTTTATATTATACAAAATTAATAGGTACCTCTAATGCATCTTGATTAATTCGTTTCGTCATTAGATATTTATAACCCACATTCTGACTCAAAAATTAAATTAGATCCAAAGTCCCTTTTATAGAAACTATGAAACCTCTTTCAGTTTGACTGGTACATCGACGATTTTTGTCTTGAATTTCAAGCATCCAAGTTTCAATATAGTTTTTAAAGTCACTGAGTATCTAAATTTAAAAAAAAACATATTTCTTTTAATATATTTTAGCAAATATGTTTATTATATACTTTGTTGCTATTAGAATTTGGGTCAGCTTGTAGACTGTGTTTTTCAGTATTTGAATTTAATACATCTACTAAATCATTTATTTTTCTTACAAATTTTACTGTAGGTTCACAACCAATGAAATTTTTGTATCCTCTACTTAATAATTCTTCCATGAAATCAGCTACTGTTTTACTGAAAAATTAATTCAAACACACACAAGTATAATTTTTTGAATACTGTTAAATTGTAATATATATTTTATTAAATAACTCACAACCATGGCCATTTTAACATTCATTTTTTGGATATGTTGAGGGAACAAATGATCTTTTGTTAGTTTGTAACAAAGTTTAACATGTTTTAGTTCATTGCGTTGAAAAAAATATATCCAATACTCAAATTGTATGTAACCTCCAGGAATCTATAAATAGATTTATAATTTAGAAAGAAGATTATTGTAAATTAATAATATTATCAAATAGGCTTTTTATTTGATTAATAAATATAAATTATACCCTACTTTCAGGATTTTATTTTTAAGTATTCTTGTCCACATAGTTTTAATCAAATGTGGAAAGTCGGATATAAACCATAACCTTCTTTCAGAATCCATTGGATGTTGACAACTGACATTTGTATTTATTATACCAAATGAGTTCCACATGCTTCTATTCCAAGGACCTCCATCAGTAACAACATTGTGTACTTTAAATCCTGATTTTTCTAACAGTATCACTGCTTCAACTATAAGCTTTTGAAGGACTTCATTAGGAGCTGCACCTATACTTAAAAATGCTCCAATTGCTTGAATCCATGGTCCTTGATATGGTTGATACATGAACACTAAGGCATGATCGCATAATTCGTTTTCTTGTCGCTCTGGAGTATATTTACCCAAGTCAACTAGTCCATCAACATTCAGAGTAGATTTATTAAATGTCACTGAAGGCGAAAGTGACATCTCATCTAGAAGTAAGCAACCTAAAAAGTTTATTTTAAATCATTTTTTTTTTACATTTAATTTTTTATGTGACAAAATTACCATGACGCTCTGCTCTTTTGATATTTTTAGATTTTTCTTCAAGCATTTGAAAGTACTAGTATGAAATCCATAAGCTGGTTTTAATTTTTTTATGTACCGTTGTAAAGTCACAGTTGATGGTAAACGCAATATTTTTTCCCTGCACAGTTTTTGATATAAAGCAGGACCTTTAATTTCTATCAAAATACATTCAAACATCCAATTAGTAGTATATCTTACACCATGACCGGATTGGGCTGAACATGCTTTAAAGCACATTTTGATAGCTTCTTGCTGATTCCCAGGAAGGTCCTTACTCCTTAATCAAGCAGTTTACTTTTTCTTCTTTAAATTTTGAAAAACTTTTTTTTAAACTAATGATAATATTATATAGGAACGCAAATCTGCCCGGCCTGTATTTAAGACCGTGCGTCCGTGCTTCTATTTATATTATCTTGGGTCTGTGGTATCACTATTTACCTTATCTTCTCTAAATCGTGGATCTATGTCTTTAACCTGGCAACACTGGATTCCACCTATTCTGGTGTTGTCGAGGTTAAATGTCTTTAACGTGCCAACGTGGCAACACTGAAATTCACCTATTCTGGTCATATTATTCATGTTTTTGCAGACATCTCAAATTCTCAAACCTCTTAAAATTGGCAAGTAGCAAGTGCCCAGTTGTCATTACTCCATACTCATTTACATGAAAATTTGTTAATCTAGCTTCATATACAATAGGAACAATTAATATAATCATTTTTTTTTTATTAGGTCAGTAGTTCCTTATGAAAACTATGTTGGTAAATGAATTTTCAAAAACTTATAGCAATTGATTCAGGGAGATCAGATTATAAGTTGGCACTTAAACTGTTTGAACATCATATTGAAGTTCAATTAACTGGAAGGATGAACATCAAGCTACCAGCAAATGTGTTTTATGATAAAGTTTTTAAAGCCCTTGCTTTTTTTGGGAAAGAAGTAACAACTATATTGATTCATTGAACTGGAAAGATGCAAGTATTTTAAAAATATTTATTATCTAATTTATATAACTAACAAATTTTATTTTATTTGAAAAAGGCTTCGGAATTGATTTTGGTATCTAATAAATGGCTTGATCTGTTTAACACAACCTTCAGTTGATGAGGTGTTCCAAGTTTTGGACTCGATAGGGTCAATCAACAGGAATTATTGAATACAATGACCAGCCTCATTCAGGAAATGCAAGTAAATAGAAAAAAACCTTACTCCCTTCTCAAAAAAGGTCAATGCATGAAATTTTCTGTTTTTAAACATTAATTTGTAATACTATAAATTGTGTTATTATGCAGGTATACTAGTATGAAATAAGTCATTGAAGAACTTACTAGAATATTTGAAAAGCAAATATTTTTTGCAATATATTACTACTAAAATACTGAATCAAGATATGATTGGAACTTATTCAGTTTTTTGAAGAATATGGTTGGTTCTTCTAGTAATAATATAACGGCTCTTGACAGGCAAGTGCAGTTTTGATCTGTTAAAATGATTTCACTAAAAATATCCTAAGAAACTGTACTTTTGTGAGAAAACTTGTAATGTTTACTAAAAATGATTTAATTTAAGGTGGTTCATTCTGGAAAAATACTCAGATTTGGTTTATTCTTATAATACAAATTCTCAAGGAGATATGGTAAAGAGCTTGTTGTAAGAAAGTGAATGTTTAACCAGTTTAATGTTTCACCCAAATCTACTTGAGATGGATGATCTCAGTGAATGTGATAATGAAACGGACCATGTAGAATCCAGTTCCGGTGTGGTCAAGTCTTAGTTCTAAAAGAATGTTTTGACCTACTGACCATATATGAAGTATACATACTAATTATTCATTAAATAAGTTTAAAATAATTATGTACTTTAGACGCATATAACTTAATGAGTGTCATTTTTATACAATAAAATGATGTTATAATTAAAAAATGAAATAAAATATAAAACTCGGGCCCCGCTAGGTGAATACTATATTGCTATCTATATGATTATTTTTTAAATAATATGATTTTTTTATTTGATTTTGAACACTTCTATGATCCTATGAGTGCCTTGAGCGGCTATAAATGCAACTCAGCCTCTTTGGTTGGTCATCTGCAAAGATTCAATTTGATGCATGCTTAAACCTGTTCTGCCCAATTAACCGTTTGCATCTAAAAATCAAAAAAAAATATTCATTTCCACTTAAAAATTAAGAAAATTAGTTATTAATTTAAATAAGTGTGTACATTGTACACGTTTATACACATATTTTATGGTACGTCAGCTCGCTGGTTTTCAGTAACCTGTCACCTGACCTTTTCGTCTGTCAAATTATGTGTTTTACTAAGTTTGTGTGTCTAATTTCTGACATTTTTAAGAACAAAAATATTCCATCAAAACTTATCAAACCTAACATTATATTTTTGGATTATTATTTTTTTTTTTTCATATAAAACTATAAAATATATCTTATATTGTAAGAGATAAATAATCTTATCTTTATTACACCGATGACAATGTGGAATATGGTACAAAAAATTGGTGAAGAGTCCGCGGTTTCTAAAAATCTTTCATCGGGGGTCTGTGTTCTACAAAAGGTTAAGAATCGCTTTAATAGATAGATCACAGGGAAGTTTTCAATGAATTCGAAATAGATTGTGTCTAATATGTTGCTATTGTTATGCTAACAAATATCCAGAATTTAACAAAAAAATTAATGATAAAACTGTTTCTTGTTGAACAAGTATTAAATCAAAGGGAGGATTGCCGTCTGATAATATGATGGCGGAAGTCAGAAATATAGAGATAGAATTTTAAAAAACTTCTTAACGATAGCATTGATAAAAGTAAAAATGTAATAAGAAATATGACTAACTTACTGATGCCTCACATTGAAGATTTATGTATTCCAAAAGATGCTATTGAATTCCTTGTTAGAATATGGAGTATGGACATTCATCAGACTGAATGATCTGCACAAGATAACCACTGAAAAAAACTATAAAATAATTTTGTTATGAACAATAAATCACATACAATTTACTTACAACATTCAACTCACACAGAACTTAAAAGGATACTAAATTAAATAATAATATGAATACCTTACCTAACCTATTATTATTTTATATAGGTATCTAAAATATTGAACGTTTTTTTAGTATTAAAACTTCAAAATGCGAATTTACGATTTAAGATAATATTATACTAGACAATCGTCGCTACTATTTATAGAATACCAGCAGTGCAGCAGCCGATGAAAAGAGGCGGAAGACTCCCGCCACTTTCTATGGTGAAATGGAGACCCGGGTATGTAACAAAAATCTGTGATTACCAGTTTATTTAGTCATGATTCCACACTTCAGATATACATAATATTAATAAGTATAAATTTAATTTGTCGATTAGGTTAAAAACAATGGAAGTCCCTTCAAATAAAGGTAATTAATATTATTATTTTTTGTAAAAATGTATTGTATTTGATATAAATTTAAACACTAATTATATGATTATGAGACAAACCTTTTCCAAACATGAGTTTTTTAGCACATACTATATGACATATTATGTATTTATCAAGTATAACAATAGCAAACATGATAGTTTAATAATATATGATTATATGAATAATATTCAAGTTATTTAAAAATAATAGTTCACACTCATTCACAAGAAAAACTCATTAAAGTTTAGCAAACTAAATTTCCAATACTTTCCTTTCACCCTTCTTACCATCAGTTTGATCCTATAAATTAAATCTTTAAACATAATAATAATAACATACTTTATATAATTTTAAATTTAAGTTTGCTTGGATATGGTAAATCATGACCATGGCTATCAGGCTTTCATATTTTGTGTCAAGAGCATGATATTATGCATTTATACTCATGTACAATATGCATATATTAAGCTATTAACGTGTATACTTATAATAAATGATTTAAAATTACGAATATAAAATTATATGTTATGTTGATTTAGGTATTATTAGTCATGATCACGAATATATATATTGGTTGATGTGGAAAACAATAATAATGGTATGTACTCCACTTTTAAATAAAATTAGCGATTCAATTAAATATTATGTGCAAAGTTCAGATTTACATGTATTTAACAACTTGGTAAGTAAGTCTTCAATAATTGTTCCCAATTATGTTTTTTTATAGATGCTTTAGAGTCAATCGAAAAGTATCATTTGTTGATGTGCACATGTTATTTAATGTTATTAGATGTTATCAAATAAATAAGTATTATAATTATAGGTAATGTAACAGAAGTTCAGAAACTTCCATATGAAGTCCTTAATTTGGAAAGGCCTCAGACTTACATCATAGTTTTTGCCTTTTTTTGGACTACAGAAATCATAAGGGATAATCTGGCTTCTTTTATTATAACAATAAAAATACTGAGACTTAAATGTAAGTACTAAGAAAAATTAAAACAAACACAAAATATAAATAAATGTTATGTCTGACTCTTACAGTTATTTTGTATCTAGTAGACAAAAATCTCAACATTTGTGTCTGGCAACTGCTCCAATATTCTCTGATCAAAATGATAAGAGGTTGACTTTTAGTAAGTTGCACAATCATCAAATGAGGCCATTCAACATGGATGTTCCATTACTCAGGTAAACCTTGACAAAATAGTATCATCATACACCTTAAGAGGAATATACTTGGAAGAAATTGTTAATTAATGCATATTCTTTTTACCAATTCATGAATGAAATAAATGCCTACTTATTATTGTGAATCGTTTTATCTTAAATTGTAAAAATATAATAATCTTTTAACACTTATGTTTAATTATAACACAGGCTAACTCCATAGTTTCCAAAATGCTGTCCAAGATTTCAACTTCCAAGGTTCTGGGCGAATGCATTGTGTGAGGCAAAGTTGTTTCCTGCAACACCTGATGATTTTCAAGACCTCCGCTTTTTGTCAACGGCATTCACCCAGTTTGCAATCACTTTGCAAAATCCATCAAATAAGTAAATTCTTATGATAAATTTTATTTAAAAAGGTTAAATTCCAACAATAGTTTTTGAATGGGTTGTATTAAGGTCTGCTGTTGATAAACCAAAAAATTAAAGGTGTTAAATTTTTTTTAATTTTGAGTTTTATAGGAGAAGAGAAAATAATATTTATACTGCAGGTTTTTATTGCATTTAAAGGTGTCACTTAGTGATAGCAAAGTGTATGTTTTAACCAAAATTGATAATTAATATGCTTTATAAATTTATCATTTTTTTTGTTTCAATCTTATGAAAGATCCACTGTATATGTTAGTTTTATAAATTAATTTTGTTTCATTATTTTTCCGAGTAAATTACTTATTATTTTGTAAGGTATACTTTTATTTATTTATTTATTTATTTATTTAATAATAATTTAACAGACCTAAGTCCTTTATAATAATACATTAAGTGAACATTAACAAAAATAGATAAAAATAATAATTGAAAATTAATTAATGATTAATTTATTGAGAAAAAAAAATTACATTGGATCATAGGATTATAGTATACGATGTTTACATAAAAATTTTACAAATGCTGATATTTTTTTTTTTCTTTAGCTTATAATTCTCTGCTTCTTAAAAATAACAAAGCATTGTATTTAAAGTTAATATGATTAGTTGAAAAAAAATCTAAAGAATCTACTGAGGAGATGTTATTAGCAATATTTAACACGCTTGGGAAAAATGAATCAGCACCATTTAAATTTAAATCGTTTGTTAATTATTCTTTTTTTTATGTTTGTAACTATTTAAGTTGTTATGATAACAAATCAACGAGAACAAATATTTGAGCCCCCCTTAATATTTCACAAGATCTCCGCGTATGCGAAGACGTATACATAACATAATACATAATATTATTATATTGAATATTCTTTTTGGAAATAAAATGGATTGGCTACAATGCTCCATAATATGCATTAAATAAATTGCATCAATGATATTTTTCGTTGCCCAGGAGATATTCTATACAATATATGTTTATACGTTTCTCCGATTACGATTCGTCTTCAATATCGTTTTTATTTCGTACGAATTATTTTCTAGTATAAAAAAAAGTTATTTTAGTTTCACTTTATAACAATATTATAAATAACAGTTCAATAATGTGTGTAATGATAATAACTTATTTCTATAAAACGCAATTTTTAAAAAGTTAAAATTCATTCGAGTCTGAAAATAACTTGAACGAGAACCGTTTATAGGTACTAATGTACCTACTATTAATGTGGAACGTCGACGAGCTACCACTACGGATATCATGACTGTGCTTTCAGAACACTTCTTACGGTCGGCGGTAATATCTCATAATTCACATGGTATCATAGTTAAAAACCAATAAATTGGATTCTCACAGTAGCAATGAATTATGACGTATTGGTTTTACAAGGTCGGATGTTTTTTAAATATAATTTTTTAGTTTTTACATTAAATAAAAATGTAAAAACTATTAATTGTAGAGACTTGAATTTTTCGTGGCTTTTTCTAGACAATGTACAGGTTTAAAAGTATTTTGGATCTTCTTTGACCTAGCTCAACTAGGCGTATGCTTATAAATATTTTAGTTTTTTTTTCATCGTTCTATTTGTGGTTAAAAGCTTGAACATTTGAAAAAGTACTTTAAGTTCATATAACAGATAAAAATATCAAAAATGTCACACTGGTACAAAATTATTTTTTTAAGCTTTTAAACTTCAAAAGTTTACGTAAATAATTAAATTAGATATTGACATAAAAAATGAAAATTGTAGTAAGTCCGTATATTGTAGTTTTATGCAAATATTAGATGAATATTATATTTTTATGACCAATGTGAAAATAAAATAAGTATAATTACAAATTTCGAAAAATATAAATGTTAAGAAAATATAACAGTACATGTATATAGGTATTTGATAACAATAATGATTTGTAGTGTAGTGTTTAAGTTTTTAATAATATTAATTAATACATAATGTTATAGTTAAAATTAAAATATTAAATTTTTCGTAATTGGTATTTAGACAATATTATAATATTACACATGAACAATTTAAATAATTAACTTCAACGTTAATATTCGACCACACAATAATAAACTTTATGATGTATAAATACAGATAGATAATTATTAACTATATTAATTTTTCTATCCTTGTTTTTTATAAGCTCTCAATATCGTGTGTATTTAAAATCTTCTGTAAAATATTAAAATGAAAGAATATGTTGTATAAAACATGAACGTTTTTCTTAATAAAAAGTAGTATGAACATAATCTTTTTAGTGGTTATGTTATTACTTATTATATATCATACTTAAAGACTCTAATCAGAAGCGATACGCACCAATAAGGTGGATTTCAAATTTAGTTTAACCACTACACGTATATATCTTTTTTTATCACAGAGCGCTAAATAATTCAAATAAAAGTTAAAAAAAAAATTAAGACTCGTTAGTATCGTATTTTTCAAACTAAAATATAGGAATCAAATAGATTTCATATTATGCAGTAGGTATGAGAGATGTTCATTTGGAAATAAAATTGACCGTCTACAAAACTAATTTACTTTGTTGTCCGTTAATTTCTGTAATGTTTGACGTTTGTTACGATGTTAATATTATTATATTCGTCCGATAAGTACATTTTTGTCGTCAGTATAGTTTTGATTTCTTATCGATGATTTTTTCGTACAAAATTATTTTATTTTTTTACATTTTTTCGTGCCACTTTATAACAGTAATAAATAATAATAGTTCAATAATTTGTTTATAGATTTTTTTAGAAAACGTGGTTTTAAAACAGTCCGAATTAATATTAGTTTGGAAATAACTAAAGTATTAAAAACAGCAGTATTCAATAGGTATAATGAAGACTTCGACGGATATCATGAATATACTTTCGGAAGACTTTCGGTAACTTCTCAAAGTAGTCACATTGTTGAAAAACAATATATTCCATTCTCTTCGGAACGGTGAATGTATTGGTTTTACAATGATGTTTATTTTTTTAGTATATTTATTAGTTTTTATTCCAAAACAATTAAAAAATGAATAGAGCCTTGAATTGTTTATCAAAAATTGATATTTGTTTTTTCAAGAAAAAAAAAAAATTTTCAACATAATTCTTGAGGTATTTATAAATATTTAAGAATTTTAACTTATTTTAGTCTTCTTCTATTCATATATAATATGTATAGTATAACATTTTATTTGTGTGAAAAAAAGGGGTTTGAAAATTCAATACAAGGTTTTTTCTATGAGTTATTTATACAAAAGATAAAATATATTGAAATTACGCAAAAAACAAATTGTTGTTAGGTACCAATAAGTACAAACTTTTTAGGTTCAAATTTTTACAAAATTGGATATTCAAACAAAAAAACCATTTCATTACTATTATTAGTTGTACTTAAAAGATTTATGAATATTAAAGGCACGCCCTTATCTTTTAATTCAGTTAATTGTCGAGCTATAAAAACTTTTGGTTGAAACTAAACAAGAATTTACTGACTCGTAATAAAACCTCGATATAAGAAGACTTGTATTTGTTATTTTTTCAATATGACTTTTGAAATAAAATTAATTAATATAATATGACAGTTTTAATTAAAAAGTAATACCCTTAATTATTTTAGATTCCTTAACGAGATTAGATTAATTAAAAGCTAGATGATACAATTTACTTTCTTTAATAATACATTTTTATTCGTGGTTAATCCATAAAAGAAAAGTAGAATGATTAAATAATGTAAACAATGTTGAACAAAATCGTTTATAATTAAAAAAAATAAACTTATACAAAAATTTATATCTTCATTATGATAGATACCGTTCCAATAAATAACCACCGATTTAAGTAATAATTTGTTTATAGTTGGCTTTATTCCACCCATACATAAGTATC
>NW_019104446.1:12086-55291 GCF_001856785.1 Myzus persicae
TACTTAGCGGACGCGGAATAGTCGCACTCAATATATTATACTCACGCAATTTATAACTCGTGGCTAATCTGCCGAAAATAATGAAAGACATCCAAAGGATTGAACATAATTGAGTATAATACATCCTTGTATTTTTTTTTTATTATTTACTTTAACACCTATTGTAATCTTAGATTTTTATATTTTTAACTTATTTTAATTAATTATTATTAATCTATTTTAATTTTAATTGTATATAGGCTTATAAGTTACGACGTAAAAACTTAATTTAATTTATTTAACATATCATTCAACTAATTAGTCTAGGTTTCAATCTACGGTATATCGATATTTTTTTTTTTGCATTTATCATTGCAACTATATCTATATGAATGTAATATAATGAAGCCAATGGCCTCTAACGCCGGAGCTAAAAATTAATTTTAAAGAAGACACAATTTTGTCTTTCTCACACATTTTTTTCGGAACTACTACAAATTTTAAATTCTCAATTCATTTTATTTTTGTCAATCATCTATGAATATAATATAATAAAGTCTATGTTGCCGGAGCTAATAATCAATTTAAAAAAAACATGTAATCATATATTTTGCTTTTTTCACATTTTTTAAAATTTTTTCCTGAAACTACAAGTTTTTAAATTCTAAATTAATTTTTTTTTTACATTTTTCATTCATAGATTTTTTTTTTGACTTTTTGGACCTTTATTACAAATTTTTAAATTCTAAATTTATTAATTTTTTTGCATTTATCATTGCAATTACCAATGAATGTAATATAATAAAGCCAGTGACCCTGTCGCCGGAGCTAATAATCAATTTAAGAAAAACATATAATTTTGTTTTTCTCACGATGTTTTTATTTTTTTCGGTCCTATTAAAAATTTTTAAATGCTAAATTTATTTTATTCTTGTAATAACAATTGCAATCACCGACGAATATAATATAATAAGACCAATAGCAACTGTCGCCGAAGCTATTAGACAATTAAAAAAATATATATAATTATATATTTTGTCTTTTTTACAGTGTTTTAAATTTCTTTTATAACCACTACAAATTTTTTAAATTCTAAATTTATTTTATTTTTCGTATTTATCATTGCAATTACAGATGAATATAATATAATAAAGCCAGTGATCCAGTCGCCGGAGTAAAAAATTAATTTTAAAGAAGACATAATTTTGTCTTTCTCACACATTTTTTTCGGAACTACTACAAGTTTTAAATACTAAATTCATTTTTTTAAATTTTTCATGCACACTTTTTTTTTTGACTTTTCGGACTATTAAAAATCACGTTATCATCGTTGAATATAATATAATAAAGCCTACTTCCCCTGTCGCCGGAGCCAATAAACAATTTAAAAAATATATATAATTATATATTTTGTCTTTTTCACAATTTTTTTAATTTTTTTCTGAAACTACAAATTTTTAAATTCTAAATTAATTTTTTTTTACATTTTTCATTCTTGAATTTTTTTGACTTTTCGGACTTATATTACAAATTTATTTTATTTTTTGCATTTATCATTGCAATTACCGATGAATGTAATATAATAAAGCTAGTGACCCCGCCGCCGGAGCAAAAAATTAATTTTAAAGAAGACATAATTTTGTCTTTCTCACACATTTTTTTCGGAACTACTACAAGTTTTAAATACTAAATTCATTTTTTAAATTTTTTATGCATACTTTTTTTTTTTGACTTTTCGACCTATTAAAAATGTTTAAATTCAAACTTTATTTTATTTTTTGCATTCATCACATAATCATCGTTGAATATAATATTATAAAGCCTATGGCCCCTGTCGCCGGAGCTAATAAATAATTTTAAAAAAACATATAATCATATATTTTGTCTTTTTCACAATTTTTAAAAAATTTTCTTGAAAGACTACAAGTTTTTAAATTCTTAATTAATTTTTTTTTTTTAATTTTTCATTCATAGATTTTTTTTTGACTTTTCGGACCTTTATTACAAATTTTTAAATTCTAAATTTATTTTGTTCTTTGTATTAACAATTGCAATCACCGACGAACATAATATAATAAAGCCAATGGCAACTGTCGCCGGAGATATTAGACAATTAATAAAATATAAATAATTATATATTTTGTCTTTTTTACAATTTTTTAAATTTTTTTTGGAAACACTACAAGTTTTTAAATTCTAAATTCAATTATTTTTACATTTTTTTATTTGATTTTCGGATTTATTATGAATTTTTAAATTCTAAATTTATTTTATTTTTTGAATTGATCATTGCAATTACCGATGAATAAAATATAGTAAAGCCTATGTCCCCTGTCGCTGGATCTAATAATCAATTTTAAAAAAACATTTATTTTTGTCTTTTTCACAATTTTTTTAAAACTTTTTTGGATCCATTACAAATTTTAAAAATCAAAATTTTTTTTGTTCTTTGCATTAACAATTGCAATTACCGCCGAATATAATAAAATAAAGCCAATAGCAACAATCGTCACCGAATTATAGTCAATTAAAAAAAATACATTGTGTTTATATATAATATATTATATTATCATAATTATGAACTTAGAATTTTTAAAAAAATTTCGGACCTTTTACAAGTTATCCAACTCTAAATAAATTTTTTTCTGCATTTTTCATGTATGTATTTTTTTTAATTTGTCTGACCTATTACAAAATTTCAAAATTTCAAAATTTATTTAATTTTTTGGACACAAAAAACGCATTTATGGGTACACTTATACATTATTATACTTACATTGATAGCATAAGGCAATGCTTATTTTGTTACACCTTTTTCGGACCTTTTTTTTTTAATTATAAATATTTTGAATATTTTCGCACTCTCGTGCAAACTCATAATTTTGGCAACATATTGCCTTTCACATACTGTTTTTTCTTTTTTCGCACCGGTTTTCGCATATTAAAATGTATGACATTTAAATAACAATATGTAGTAACGAATAATTCAAACAATATCGATCATACCTTTTATGAATACATGTTTTTTCATGTATAATTTTTGACATGTACACAAATTATCATAACAATCATTTTGCATTGTTTCTATTGCATGTATTGTATCACCATTATTATTATTAAAAATACTAAAAAAACTGGTTTTTTTATGTTGTGATTTATATATTTATTATATTTATTGTGGCAATATATATTTTTGTTGTATTATTTGTTCATAGTTTTATATTTTTTTACATTAGGTATATTATATTATTTGAACATTTTGTGTTGTATGACGTTCAAAATGCATATATTTTATTAGTACAGTACTATAGTGATTAAACCATTTTTGAAAGTCCATAAATGATTGGCTGCCGTTGGATTCGCAAAAAAGATAGAAGATGAACTTGAATCTTTATGGCTTTATTTTGTGGATACTAAAATTAAATCGAAACTGGTTGTTAAGTCGTAATTCAAATATGTTAGGTATTTTTTTTTTTTTTTATTAGCTTTTAGTAACAACTATTAAGCTCGACAATTATTTATACGTCATTACATCATAGTTAATTAACAATAAAGAAAATAGTAATTAAATATCACATAAAGTTGTCATAATAATATTTAAGATACACATAACTGATAAGTGATGTTACCGAGATAATATTATTGGTTAAATTGGTTAGGAAAGAGAAAAGAAAAAGAATATAATAATAATTGTATAGATAAGGATAAATGGATTTCATTATAGGTAGAAATAGTAAATTGTTGGTAATTAGTTGTGGTACTTATGGAGAGTGTTATGTGAGTTATGAGGTTAGGTATTTACCTACCACATTATAAATTATACATTCGGAAAAATTAGAAGGATAAAAAACAATATCAAATGTTTTCACCCCAAATCAACATTTCTGACTATTGGTAGTTATACCTATGCAATGTTACACCAACACATTCCCAAGTGTGATGTGAAAAGAAACTTCGGAAATCAATGTTAACTTATCTTTTATTATTTATGTATTATTAGCTTCACAAATACATAAACTGTAAGACGTCGATTAAATTACTATAGGTAAGTTATTGGTTAACATAATATTCAATTTTATATAGAGAAAAGCAACCGAATTTTAACTAAGTTGAGTTGCTTTTTTTTCTAGTTAACCTATTCATTCATGTCATATATACAGTAGTTATATATAATGCAATGATATCATCAAAAACACATACTATTTTATAGGTATTATAATATTTTTCTAGCCGCTTTAATTAGTTCACCTAGCTACTTTTGTCCGTACAATTAAACAATAATATTATAATTTATAAACACAACAATTGTATGCCCACGTTTCAAAAACGCTTTCGTATTAAGCTCAAATATATTTGCGGAAAATGGGAAATCTCATGATTCAATTTTCTCGCCTCACCGTATTTCTTCGCAGATGATGTATTATATCTGTGTTGATATTATTCACTCGCTTTCTTAATAATATATTTTATGGGACCTATACCTACCTACAGTGGCGGCGTGATAGGGTGTTTCATGAGGCAATTGTCTCACGACCAATTAACGTGGTGGTACCCCCGGGAACGGATATTAAAAACCACATATGGAATATGGTCAACTAATACCATTAGTATTAGCAGTATTACTTTAACCTTACGTTTACTGGAAATAAACTATTATTTATAGTGCATGTTGTATAGTGTGCAATAACGCAGTATATTGGTGCCATTGTGGTAACACGTAACACTATCATAGATAATATTGTATCATTATTTTATTTATCTATTAACAATATTTCCCCTTCGTTGGTTGGGCTGTATGCAGCACTGGTGGATCGTGGATGCACGTAATATTGAAGTAATGACGAATTGACGGTTATGTTACTTTTAACTTTAAAATTTTATTAAGTATTGTTATTTGTTGTTCATATTCTGGAGACAATAAATGCATGGGTAGCGACGTAGCGTTCTCTTAAGAAAAAATTCCCATAAAGCTCGCTTATGTTTTTTATTTTTAATTTTTGTAGCAATTTATAATTTGTCATAATATTTATTACAATAATACCCAATAAAATAATAAAAAACTAATTAAAATTTTCTCAATGGTAGGTAAAACTGATAAAGTCAGTAACAGATAAAGATTAACTACTACAAGCGAAGACCGATTAGAAAGTTTGATGATTTTAAACAGTAAAAGAGATATAAACATAGATTATAATTTGGCCATTGATACTTTTGCAGCAACATCAGATTTATTGAGGGACAATTTATTGTTTAAATAAAGATTTATTGTTATTTATATATTATAAGTAATTTTATTATATTTCTGATATTAACATGACAAAGTATATTACTGTTGTAGAATTGTGAATTTGGGGGTGTGGGAAAAAATTTAGGTGGTGGTGGTGGTCGAGCATTTATACTTGCCTCATAAATTAAAATAGTTCACGCCGCCACTGCCTACCTACCTATATTTGAAAGAATAAATAAATTTTGACTTTTCGAGTGACGGTCGATGTAAAATATTATATTGAATGATTAGATCTTCCCAACCCAGTTATGGTTGTTTACACGAAAAAACCTCCCGTGGTGTGCTAAAACCAGAATTTCGAAACACACTGGTTATATGATAAAATCTTATTTTGGAAAAAAAAATTAGTCGAAATTTAATATTTGTAAAAATATTCTATAAATCATTAATGTTTTGTACAAGTATCAAAGTTAAACAAACCAGTGAAAAATATACAATTTTTGAGTGAATTTAATTTTTAAGCCCCGAGCAACTACGGATCATGAAACCAAATTTACACTGCGATCATAGGTATATATTGTGTACTGCATTCAATTAATGACGAGCTAAAATGAATCTTTTTATAAGGGTTGAGATCATGTACCTCGTTGATAAAAATATGTAATATAATTTTTTCTCTTTTGAGTGTATTTTCAATGTTGAATTACCTACCTGTACATAAAGAATAAAATGTATTATTTTGCATTGTCAACAATTTACTTTCATATTAATTGTAAAGGCTTTTAGGTGAGTTGTAAAACAAACTTGGCAAAGTTCAAATTCTGAATACGTCTTAAAATGTGTTTGGTACTTATTGCACCTTGCAATTTAAATAATATAGTATATCATAATTATATAGTACTCACTAAATATATTTTTAATAATAATAATATGATTTACTACACACTTATAGTACGTAGGTCGTAGGTAGCGAGTAACGTCGACTATAGTGACAAACTGACAACTAACGATGTACATCATTGTATACTATTATTTATTATACAACAATATATTATTTTATAGATCGGATCAAGCAGTAGATTCACTGGTGTATTATGGTCGATTTTTGTGACAATATAACTATAACAATAAAACAATACACAACAATATAATATGTTTCTGCAAGTACTTACAGCAATTTTTTTAGTTCTGAACCGAGCAAAGATTGTATGGATTTTACAATGATTAAGGGTTTTTTATTTGCTAGCGACTGAAGACAGTAGAAAAAATGCTTCAATCATCAACTTAGGGGGAGGTTGCTGATTGAAAATCTCGGATCTAGATTGTTTGAACATCTTTAAATTTTTACACTAAAAATCGGGTATGTGGATGTCTCTCTGGCTCTCTGCTGTATATTAGGTGTGTATAAGAGGTCGTTGTAATAGAGCGTATTAAATTTGAATTCAGTGATATCGAATCATTGTGTACGAAAAACGGTTCTGAGCGGAGACGGTATGTCAGTTTGGGCTATTTTATATTGTTATTACTTATGATTAATATGGTAACCGGTAAGTTGAATTAATATTAGTTAGTATTAGTTAAACAATGTACCTATTTGTTCATACCTGTTCTGAAGATTTGCTGTATATGTCGTCACTTGTCGTTGTAATTGTCTTTGTCGTCGTAATTTTCTTCATTGACGTCGCATTCATCATCGTCGTTGTCGGTTTGGTCGAACGTATGCTGTGTAACTATGCTGTTCTAGTAATTCGATAGATTTCTTACAGTTTTAAATAAATGTAAGTAGGTATGTATTCAAATCAAACCCTATAAGCAGGCCATGACGAAATCCAGCAGTATAATTATTTCTGTGTATTGATTAGCTAATAATAGGTGAACATAAATTGAATAATATAAATAATAAGTGATCATAAAATAAAGTCACAAAACATTGATTAAACCACTGTTTTTTTCCGAAGTTTTTTTCTTGGGCACATAATATGTTAGAACGACGACGCATAGGTATAACTACCAATATAATATTAAATCTTTTTTGAGATAAAATAGATTTTGTTATTTTATTACTCTTTTTTTACCGATCACATATAATATAATGTGGTAGATATTCTTAATTATAGATACTTGCAACTTGCCTAACTTACGGCTTACCAACCAGATTCAACTTAATTTTGTAGTTGTCCGCAAAATAAAAGTATCTGATTCGCGTTGTATGTCAGGTATTTATGGACTTACTAAAAATGATTCGACCACTCAAAATTGTACGTAAATGTTTTTATAACATAATAATATGTATTTTGAACGTCTAACTACGCAATAATGTTCAAACGATATAGCATATGAATAAATATAATACTATGAACAAATAATACAACAAACTTATTGCATAAAAAAAATGTATATTTAATCACAAACAAAGAAAAACCGTCAGGTATATCATGTTTTAATACACGAAGTCACGAAATGTAAAAAATGCAAAACAATCGTTATTATAGATATATGAACTTATCTATCATGCATATCAAAAACAAAATATTAAAAAATTGAGTAGTTACATCAAAAAGTATATGATCGAATACATGATAATATATATATTATATATTTATATACCTATGATATTTTTCGAATGAAAAAAAAGTTTATAGTTTATTAGTTTGTTATTCGTTATCTGAATAAAATACATTTTGTAAACGAGTAAGAAAAAAATAATGTACATTAAAGTGTGCATACAAATACAAAGAATTAAAAAAAATATATACGTACGAAAAAAGTTCATAAAAAATGTGCAAACCATCAATCTGAAACGTTAACGGTACTCCAAATAGTGCAGGCTGACTGTGGTAACTACTGGTAATACCAGCATAGAAGGTTGAACATAAATTATTCCACGTTCACAATACTTTGGCAGAAACATATTCTACGTGCCACGTTCACGAAACATTTCCAGACCCGTCTTTTGGACCTCTTCCAAAGTGATCTGCGTGCAGGTCCACTTGGGATTTCAGTCATTTTTGACTGCACTTGCCGGATAGTGTTCACTCCGCCATACTTGGGTGGGAGAATATTGATCTCTGGAGATGACTGGATATGAAGTGCAAGTTTATGCCGTAGTTGCATTGGTCCGCAGAAAGCTTCGATCCTGCGATCGACGGCCAGGTCCATCGCGTCGATCAGTGAGGATCGGTGATGGAGTTGCACTGGTGTTGGTGTGGTCTAATAATATGATAAAATAAAAAGTGTAAAATTCTTAAAGACTAAAATCATACAATATAATATTCTATGTACATACCCGCTCTGGAGATCTGCTGCAGTGTATGTCGTCGTTGTCATCATCGTCGCCGTCTTTATCATCGTCGTTGTCGTCGTCCTTTCCATCATCATCATTGTCATCGTCATTTCTATCATCGTCGTTGTCGTCGTCATTTCCATCATCGTTGTTGTGGTCGTCATCTTCATCATCTTCATTAGTCTCAATAGTCTCATTATAGTCGTCATTAGTGTTATCGTCGTCGTCGGTCTCATCGTACATCTTTTGTTCAATAAAAACAATTGACCCATCATGGGCAGTAGTGTTGTAGTTCCGTTTTCCGTTATCTCCAATGTTTCCAATTTCCGATTCGTTTGTAGTTGCCAATTTCTCAAGCCGGTCTTTTGTCCCCATATTGTTCCCACGAGTAGGCATGAAATAAAACGTCGCACTGCGGCAGTGCAGCGTACCGCAGTGAAGGCAAATACTGTGGGGGGTGCCAAGTCCCCACAGGTTCCACGTGGACACACACTGACCTCTGTGCCAAGTACTCCCCCTTCACGCGTTTGGGGGTTGAGGGGTTTTTTTTCAGGGTTGTCCTTCCCTTAGGGCATTTGCTCAGCGCGAGCAGGCTGCCTCCGACCTTACCGGCCCTTTCTCCTATCACCTATTCAGAGAAAGAGCCGACTCAGAATTTTTTATCGTGGTTTTCCTTCCACTAGGGCTTTGCTGGCGCTAGCAGGCTACCTCCAACCTGCCGACCCCAGCCAGTTAAGGCGAGGGCGGCTCTTGAAACTCCGGCTCCAACCGATTAAGGTCACAGCCGGGTTGGGACCACTTGGTAAGACCTAGTTAAAGGCCCGCAAGCTCCCCCACCACATCAAGGTGGATCCCGTCGGGGGAGTTCGTTTGTAAGTAATGTTATTTAAATAATAGTATTTTACAATAAGTTATAAATTAAACACTAAAATAGGTTAAATTAAATTTAAATTAAAAATTAAATTCAAAGTTATCTTTCGCATTGTTATAATAAAAGCACAGTCTATAATGTTTATTACACTTGTACGCAAGGATGAGCATTAATGAGTTGAAAACTTGAAAAGTTAATTGAATGTAAACTTTTTAATTTAATTAATTATTTTTGAGTTTCCGTCTGTTTAACTATTAATAAATATATTTAATAAGCTATTCATTATAGTACTCACTCATAGTGGAAACGAATCCTGATTTCCAATAATTGTGATGAATTAAAAAAAAATAAGGTTAGCACTAATATCCACTAAATTGGTAATCGGTATAATTATAATAATAATAATTTATTTGAAATCAAAAACAGTATACCTACTAACAAAACAATTTTATATTAATGAATTAAAATATTGAATTCTCGAAAATATATAACATTTAAGTATATAATTGTACATGGTTCTCTGTTTTTATTATAAATAAATAAATATTACAAACAGCTAAGCTTGCTATACAGAATGAGTGATATTGTTCAAAAACAATTTAGAAGAAATATGTTGATACAGCAAAAACTTTAAAAAAAATGAATAAAATGTGTATAAAGATAATGAAAGAGCAAAATATGAAAAAAAAATACCTAACAAAATTACATTTTATAAAATCATGATTATAACATCCTTATAAACTAAAATATAATAAGATGAAGTTGTTGTTGATTATTTTAACTAAGCTACACAGAATAATCTTAATGTGAAAAAGAATTTAAATAGGTAATTAATTTTAAATTTCTTAAATCAAGTTCAAAATATTTAAGTACTACTAGATACTTATAACCGACATTTCTACATATTATCTTTTAAAATATATATTCTATTTACATTTTTTAAATATTCTGTTTCTAGAAAATTATTATCAAATCAAGCTTTCTATATAATTGATACACTGATTCGCTAAGTTTTACAATATTCATCAATATTGTTATGTTCAATTATAACCAACTTATCGCAGTCAGTAATACAAATAATATTTCCTTTAATTTTTAGTTTAATAAACCTCTTGCGTGAATAAGAAACAACAACACCCAAGACGACTGTTTCTAGAGGTATTCCAAATATTTACATTAAATTAATTAATTATATGTTCTTCAATTTTAATAATTTACGATCTATTTGAAATGTAAAAAAATATGAAAGTCACAAATCTAATTCTTAAATCAAAAAATTGCGATTCAAAGAATCAAAACCTTTTTTTAAATCTTAAAATAAACCAATAATCATATTATTACCATTATTATTACCTACTAGAAAAAATAAAATTTGAAGTTAATAACAGTGCATTTTTTGTTGATTTGTGTTTCCGGAAACGAAATTACTTTCAGAAAAAAATATATGTAGAAAGTATCTATAATTATTTGTACATTGTTCAATATCATCTGATTTAATACTATGGCTAGGAACGATTGATAACGTTACAGGTCTATTATTATCTTTTAGCTATAGAACGATTCACTGAATGTGTAAAATTAATAAATAAAATGTGTAATTAAATTAATATTCTTGAAAAAGTCAAGAAAAATTTTAATTTTGGAAGAAAAATAGAATGTTCTCTATCTTACAAATCGTTTTTTAATATTCTTGAAAATGTGGTTTTAAACCGTAGATGTAGGTATAATAACTGTTCTCAATCGTACTTTACCGAACAATTTCGTTTTGATTACGTTTCAGGTCGTAAGTACTTACCTATGACGGTCATCATCTCCATCGTCTGATCGCCGTCGCTAGCAGTTCATTTTTAAAGATATTTATAATAATAGGTAGCGACTCGAAGTTGCAAAAAGAAAAATTGTTTTTTAAAAATAATTAATGTAACACATTCCATAAAATAAACTGTTTTTTTTAGCTAAACTAAATAATTGTAAGAATTGTTTATTATTCGACGTCGATACCGACTTGCCTGGAAACATCTATGGTTGTCGCGTTTGATTTTTATTTATTTTCAGCCAGCGACTATTTTTTACTAAGGTATTTTTCCATAGACTCACGCTCGTAACAAATATCGACTATAGTATTATTTAAACTTTACGTAAATATCTGTGATTTACTAAATTACACTAAATTTAATTATTATGCATTAATTAAATTATATTTTAATACTTATACCTATGTAATTATGCACCTACCTATGTGATAACGCACATAATTATTACATTTTGATGCTGTGACAGCATCAACAATGTCAAATGTCAAATGTAAATTTATAATATTGTGTTTTATTACTCGCATATTTTAGGGTTTAATTTGCAAAAAAGATGTTTAAGTTTGTCCGTACGTCGGTGACTTGAGTTGTAATGCCACCTACTACAAAATGTCTTTATCCATCACGCATAACTACTCGATTATTTCAATAAATTATGTATGTAAGATACCTCTTTAAATATACTTACAATTATAAGACAAAACATTGAATGCTTATAAAGAATATTCTTTGCATTAGTTTTTGTTTTACTTGCTATGGACTGGCGTCCCGCGACACACTTTTAAAGGTACTTCCGGGGCAAATTCTGGTGTCTTAGACCAGGTACAGGTTTTACACAATATGTCAATATTAAGCAATATAAGCAATTACCTTTACTATATTTTAACCAAGCCTATTTTGTTTACTTTAAATACTGTAATAAAATTTAGCCACGCTTGTGATCAATAATTCAACGGTGCATATAGTAATCTTGTGAATAACACAATCAATTTTCGACTATACACATGACAACGTCCAGGATATGCACTCGGGAAAGTCGTATAATTGGGGCGTGG
Source organism: Myzus persicae (assembly GCF_001856785.1). Lineage (NCBI taxonomy): Eukaryota > Metazoa > Arthropoda > Insecta > Hemiptera > Aphididae > Myzus > Myzus persicae. The sequence goes on from NW_019104446.1 coordinate 24,313, forward strand.
GCCGTTAGTATTTCCCAGTTCGAATGTCGGCGGACACAGCATCCGTGGGAACAATAATCGTATCTAGAGGGCTGGGAGAAGTAGATTGTAGACCTATATAGGAGACCCCCGAAATGCCCATATTCAGATGTGATTTTACGAGAAGAGCCAGAGCACTTTCACGCTAGTCAGTCTTTTGGTTTTATTATTTGGACTTAGAAAATATTCAAATCAACTCGATATATTTCTGAGCACTCTGAATAATACATTGTGACCAGTATTCCAGTGCAGATTATTCTAATCACAGTTTAAATTACATTTGTTTTATATTCTAAATAAATACAACTTCATACCTCAAGCGTTGCAAATTAATTAAATATACACCTCATCCTATTCCATTCAACGACACCTGTAGTCGCTAGACCACTATATTACGTAAGAATATTTATGAAATATTGATTGGATCGAATGATTTTTAGCTTCAACAAAACACAGACTATAGCTCTTCATCTATCGTTACAAGACTCACCCCGGGCACACTTATGCGATTAAGATGAGAGATATCATCAAGCTTCATTTGTGCCCAATCTTATATAAGTAAGACTCACTCACTGAAGACTCATGTGAGATTTCGCACTAACCGGAAGTATTAAGTTCACGGGTAGTGTGTCGTTCGTCTAGGCCGTGTTCCTTTCTTCGTGTAAAATATTTTAAATTGTTCAATGTTTAAAATGTCGGGCTAGACGTAGGGAAACTATTTTCACCCAAACGGAACTAACAGTTGCAGCGTTACGTCCAACTTGTTTTGTTTCTACCTCCTAGCCGTCGTACTTGTTTTTTTACGACGGTTGAACACCAAAACCGATGACGTTTGCCCTTGAGACTGTCAAGTGTTCAATTGTGCACTCAAAAACGTGATAATGTACTATACACATGACATATGTCCCTAAACATAGTGCAAATTACTAAACATAGCTTTTCTGGACTATGTGGAAAACCGCATATGTAACTTTACAATTTTAAGATCAAACTCTTTGGAACTAATTAGTAATAGTTTATTATATCAGATTAAAAATTTCGATTGTCATATTAAATGTATTTATTTATTTCCGTAGACTCGTGCTAAGGTGTCCAAAGTTGAACATCAACGGTTGCTGACAAATGTTGACGTTGATGATTTTTTGTCCGTTTTACACAGTAAAAAATAAAAATATATAAACTGTTACCGCAATTTATTTTTGTATACATATTTAATTAATGTCAATTTTATATTATTATCTACACCATGTTTAAACAAATTAACATTCACTCGTTTGATGTCTGAGTAAAGTGGTTATGAAAGTAGGTAAATGCAATTTGCAGGTACCTGCTACTCATAACTCATATTTTGTACTCGGAATAAATTGCACTAGTTATACATTTTAGTTAGTGTATTATAATGTGTACAAACATAATTAAATTATTTATGAAATTATTTGTTATTTAGTTTTTATACTGTTATGAATTATTTATTGTAAGTGACTTATACTGAATATTATAATGGTAATATGATTATATTATTTTATTATATTGTCATTGACTTAATTTTTATAGATCACCAGACTATGACTATAGTCATACAATAATAGACTACATAGGCGTATTGGAAACCCGACGTTTTCACATTGCACACCCACACACACTTCAGCATCGGCGTTAAAAATTCAGACGAAAAACCCATCCGAATTTACCATTCGCTAGTACCCGGCCGAATAATCACTGACCGGGGCACCTGTTTCACAAGTAGAACGTTTGTAGAGTTCTGTCGGCAACGAGGGATTAGTCACATCCTCAACTCAACTCGGCACTCGCAGGCGAATGGGCAGGTTGAGAGGGCGAACAGAACCATACTTCCACTGCTCAGTATGATGTCCGACGACCAACAGCATTGGGACGTTCGTTTGACCGAATTGGAGGGACATCTCCATTCGGCCGTGAGCTAGGCCTGCAGTAGCAATAGTCTCCGTTCGAGGTGCTGCACGGGTACAGCCCTCCGGAACCACGGCAGCGTTATGTTCGACCATAGTCACACCCGCGACGATTGCGCCGACCCGAGCTTGCAACAGGATCAGGCACGACCAGCCATCGAGCAAGGTCAGTCCCGCATGAAAAAGTGGTACGACGTCGGGGAGGTTGTGGTGATGCTGCGTCAACTACGGTGCGACCAGAACACCAAGTTGCAGGCGAAATACCGCGAACCAACTCTACAGGTCATCAGAGTGCTACCAAGTGACACTTATAGAGTATCAGAGTTGGGCGCCGACGGTCGAGAGGTGTATGCGACTACAGCGCACGTCTCACAATTAATGTCGTGGAAAATACTACAGCAGGCCGAAAGTGGTGTAGTCTCGTAGCCGGGGACGTGGAGCTTTAATATACTATTTGTTAAACGAGGACGGCGGCACACTGTGGTAATAAAATCGTTTTGAATATATATTAACGTAAAAGTAAGAAATAATATACAATTACAAAATACTGAACTGATTAAACCAAATATTATCGTAAGTAATCTACCCGTAGAAGTAGCTTAGGGCACTGACGCAGACTTCTACCATGGTCGCCTTTTAGATTGTTCCTATAAAAAATAAATAAATTGCAATTATTATCGATTTTTGTAGAAACAATTTTTAATAGAAATATTAATTAATCTAACCAATAAAATTAATCGATATCTGTTCCAAATATTATTAAGTTTATACTGCGTGAATTATAATTATATTTTTTATCTTACCCAGTCATGTTTTAGATTCTGAACGAAGTTAAAGTACGTATTATACTAAAAATGATGTGTGTTTTGTATTATGTCAAAATATATTGTAGTGATGTAATTTATTTTACTATTAGCGATTAGAACAATAGTACATAGTAGCCAGTAAGCAGCAGGTTAAATTAATTTTTGCCAAAAAAATTACATTTGTAAATGTCATGGTGTGTACAAAATATAACAATATAATTTAAAATTTGTGTATATACTTTTAAATTAAAAAAAAAAACTAAAAACGAATGTTATTCTTGGCGTTACTAAATATATTCATCAAAGTACGAACATCAAATGTTTGTAATTATTGTGTTTACATATTTTTTACATTATTTGATTACGCAGTATAAACTATTTATGAGAACCGTTGTTTTAAATTTGTATCCTTAGTTATAAATTGAACATTGTATAATCTTTTAACTACAAAATGATATGTTAATTTCGAATTTAATAAATTTTGGCAAAAATTGAACTTTGAATACTTAAAAAAAAAATCGTGCTTATGGATCTTGAATATTTTTTTTTATATTAACTTTTATTAAAAATGTCAGTATACCTATTGCCTATAGTGTTGCAATACAAAAATATTACCTCGTCCAACAAATAATATATCTTCCATAGTCATAGACACCTCGATGACTGGTGGAGGATTTGATCGTACCAAAGTGTGGTACCGGATTCCCGGTACCAACTGATTGAAGAGAAGCACCGGGTGGTATTCCGAAGGATTCTTCGGGAAATTTTTCATTGCCTGAAATAAAATTGCTAAAGTTATAAAATTATAATATACCTTTAGTGTAATGTATCTGTTTGACACTATATTAATGCATACACAAGTTCAACTCATGTAGGGTGATTAAAATTGACTACCTACAGCAAAGACGCTAAGTTAGATATGATTATAGATATGTACCTGTATACTGTATAGGTATGTCGATTCACGACTGATAGAAAAATTAAATTTCCAAACGTTGCACAGTGGTTCAGCACAGAAAATGATCGCTTAAATTGTATGTAATATATTTTTGAACTACGCGTTATTGACAAATATGTATTGATTCATAACGTAACATGAGCGCAAACAAGTATTTTAACGTTACGTTCTTTAATTTAATTAAGGGCTATCGAGATTTTTGTACGCAGGTTTGTATGTGCAAACGGTATTCAGGCACTAACATAGTCTTAATGCCTTAATATTTAAGACGAATATTCTCAATACAAGCAAATTTAGGTGTAGAAAGTCAAACTCAACGAAATATGTACAAAATCGATGCAGTATATTATACTACACACCGCGATTACCGAAATATCTAGAAACCCATGTACAAATTAGATATACAACACAATATGCACCACATTATTTACCTTGTGGACCGAAGTCGGTTCTTTAAAATCTTGTTGGGTACATGTTATAGCAGTTGACTGATGACTTTCTTAGTGACACGAAATTACGTCTTTCAATCTATATTTTTATGTAACAAGATGTTATTAAACCGTTTTCCATGTATATAGTATTGCTAAGTTATATAGTTTACTTGAAACTTGAGAATTTAAAGTCTTGTCAACAAATCTCGATGCCAAGCTGCTAAAGGCATTTTAAGGCAATAATTAAAGGTAATCATGCATATATATATTCTTCTTATGTGGATTTTAAAAATGTTATAAACATTCATTTTTCTTTGAAAACTCATATTATCATTATTCATTACAGTTGAATTGTGGAAAAATAATTGATAGATGGACATGACAAAGGAAGCAAGTATTTCATGTCGATCGTTGTATATAAAAACTATTTTTGATATAATATTATTCATTGTTTATACTTACTATACTTATGCAGCAAAATATTAAAAAATTACATAATATATTAGTTATAAATCTACGATTTCAGAAGAATTCGAGGATCACATCTTGAAATTATCTGCTTATAACTTTCATTGTCCCAATTTAATGTAACTGGCCTACGACAATGGATTTATATCTATGTAATTTTTTTGCGTCTTCTATGGTTGGATTAGGTTGATTTTTTTGCTAACATAGTTTACCTGCTAAGGTAAATAGTAATTTACACCTAGACCAATAATATTAGGTGTCATACATCAATTCCCCTCAAATTGGCCAACGCATGATGTATTCCTTGCATTGGGCTGAAATCAGGAATTGTAAAATAACTGAACTATTATAATTTAGATTTATTCAATACAAAGGACTGGGAAGAAATATATACGAAATTCAGTTAGTGTATATTAATTATTTATGGTATTGTAAATGAATATTTAATACAATAGGTACACTTTATGAACTATATTATAATAAAATATTTTATATACTAAATAAGTAATCGGTTTCATCGAGTAAAAACAACTGCAAAAAAAAAAAAATTTAACTACCCAATCTCTTAAATCTCATTAACCATAGTGAGAGTCTTATCCCTCATACACTCTTTTCGTTTAAAACTATATTATATTTTATTTTAATATTTTATGACTCGTTGAAATAATGTCAATATATTATACAAATAGTTACTTTTTGCGCCACTCGAATTATTTTCTGGTAACGTTATCAGTTATCACAATTTTCATAGAAGTAATGTATCAATCAGTTGATATATCATCTGTATTATTAATATGGGGTCGTTGGAAAACATACGTTGCATAATAGCATATCATTTTGGAATGCAGTCGGTTGCCACTCTAACTGGTCGATCGTCGCGAAATAAAACAGCAACAGTTGCAATAAGGTACACAATAGTTACAAATTTGCTGAATCAAACTATTCTTGATGACCTGTGTATATTCTCTGATAAAGAATACGTATTAATTTTTATATATTATATATATTGTCATTATTTATTACAGGCGCAAAATGAACAATGCACAATTAAGAGAGCAGTTCGGTGATGGTAAATATTTAGTTTCGATCTTTGTTTATTAAAATTATTTTTGATAGTATATTATTCATTGTTTATACTTACTACTCTTATATTCTACTACATATTTGGTGCAGTAAAATATAAAAACAATACATAATATATTTGTGCCACAGTCAAATGTTCATCGGGGCTACATTAGTTCACACAGAGAATACTACCGACGCTGATTTGCCCGTGAACTAAGATACACTAAAACCATGAATACCAAGATGACTAGATAGTACTACAGGTATTTTATATCTTATCATTGGTGAGTCTTCGTTTACACTTTACAGCTAAAAAGTATGTTAGTTCAACCGAAGTTTATAGACTCGAAACCTACTTTACCGTTTTCATAGTAAAAGTTATATCAATATAGATTCCTTTTGACTTAGAGTGTATTTATATCTTATTTTTTCAACCCCTATATGTAGCTTAAGGTTAGCTCAAACATGACTGGTTTTTAGCTCATGAAAACACATTTTGATAGTTGATAATCATTGTTTAAAATAATATTGATTTTTAATGTAATAAATATTTAAATTGTAAAGCGTTTACAGTTCATGTTTATTTATTACTGTATACATTTAAAGCAAATGGTTTGCTTATAAAATAATAATAAATACCCACCCGAATCTAATGCATGTTATTTCAGGTTATATGTACCAGTTTATTGTGAGCTGTAATAAGAAAACCAAAGAAGGTATTAATTATTAAAATAGTTATAATACACACATATAAAATTAAAATACTTACAATAAGTAACAATTATTGGTTCTATGATTATATTCAATTGAAAAAAAATGTATTTAATTCTAATTTTTTGTATTTTATATAGGTGCAGATAAAACTAAGCCTTTAGAGTTTTGTTCAACGTTGCATGAAATCAGTTAAATAATACACTTATCATAATAAAGTTAAAGATGTTTTCATGTTGTTATACACAATTAATATTTAATATAATGCATATTTATTATAGATTTATCTTTGTACTTTTACTGTTATATAGTGTATAATATATACAGACGTCACTTATTTATATACACAGAGCAACAATGTAACGTTTATAAAATTAAATTATAAAAATAATTGTTAAACACATTTATTGCAGTAATGTTATCTTATACAATTACATTTACATACATTTCGTTAAAATATATTACGTCGGCGATATAAAATTGCACTATCGTATAGTTATAGGTATCCAGCGACCCTTGAAATAGACCACTGCAGCATTGGTTTTTGTAAACCAAATACGTTTAATATTATATGTGACTATACGTCATGACGTGATTACCTATATAGGTATTTATAAGATTCACGATTATGCATTTAATACAATATATTGTGAGGGACAAGATGACCATAAAATTATTATAGGTTTTATAGATATACCTACAGATTATATGATTTCTCCAAAGTTTGTTTACTTTTATCAAAAGAAAAAAAAACAACTGTCTACCGGAAAGTTAAATTAAATATTTATGAGTTCAGATTTTTTCAACATTGGATATTTACTCGATTTATCATGGAGCAATTTTCTTATATATTCGTAGTTATAATTTTAAAACTAATGACAGCAGAATCTTGACATTTTGCAATATATGTTTATTTTTTGATTTTCTATGGTTCGCCTATACTTCTCAAAATATTTTGACTCGTTTTGAGCTGTTTACGGACATTTTTTTTTATTAATCAATTTTCTTCAACAAAGGTTATTATAGCGCTTAATGCTGTCAATGGACAACGTGTACAGATTCGATCGTCACTCGTCAGACTCTGGTAGCATTACTCTAAGTACCTACACTTTTACGAAAACAGTATACCTAAACGTGGTGTTCATTAAATAAAAAACACAAAAAATAGTTATTAGTATTATTACTTATTAGTATTATCATATAAGATTCTGAGTCAAGCGATTAATGTATTGATTTTTGTGTCTGGTATCATGTTTTGAGGCAGAATAAATCTCACTATGCACCGATAAACTTACTTTCATGTAGCCAAGACATTCGATATATTTTATTGATATTTGGTACGTAATATAACAATCTTGTTGGTTAATATTTTTTGAAGTCCATTATTCTGTCGAAACAAATAAAACCGTACTCTTTAATACGAACAATAAAAAACAACGTTTTACTGTGTAAACAAATTTCTTTATTATTGAACAATTTACAATAATTATATGTTTAAATAACATTATATGAGAGTAAAGCACTCTACGAAAGTAAATTAAAATTTTGAATGGTTGTAAGCCGAAAATTGAAAAAAAAAACACAGTTTAGGTGCAAAGCAAAAAATTGCAAAAAACAATATAAATAATATAACTTTAAACAAAAAAACAAGGCATCAGGCAAGACAAAGTGAAGTGGGGGGTACGTGATGGCGAGCGGGTGGTGCAATGATGTCGGCAAGTAAATGGCCACTGGTCACCAATACACAGTTCTCCAGGCCCGTCCTGTGGGGCGGACGAGGGTCGCGGGCGCGTTTGCTCGGGACGCAGACGAGAGACGACCATGGCGGCGGACGAAGCCCGGCCACGACGGCGGCCAGATGGACGATGATGATGACGGTTGGCGACTAGCGGTTAGTGCGCGATGTTATGCGCTTGACGGACCTGCAGGTGCTGAAGACGTCGACTGTCGTGCCGGCGAAAGCGATGACCTAAGCTCGGAGGGAGCTCTGTAGTCCTCGCCGTTGCCGGCACTAGTCGTCTTCGTGCAGCACTGCAGTCGTCATTGGTACCGCGGGGCGGCGTCGATGCCCTCGCTGGTACAGATAGCCGCCATCGCCGTTGACGTCATGTCATAATCGTCGTCACTCGCGACCGAAGCAGACGGACGTCCGCCGCGCCGCCAGAGGGTCTCGCGTGTCGTTGTCCTCGAGCTCGCGACGTCTGCTAACCCGTCACGCCACCGCCGGTGGCCGGAGAACGTGTATTATGGCGACTTACCGCCCATCACCCTAGAAGTGCACTTTCACGTACCTTTACTCGACCCCACTTCTCTTTGCCTTCTCTGCTGCCCTCGGCGAGGGGGGGAACTCTCGGACGCCTTCACTTCGGGGAACAACAGCATAGCGCACGTACGGCACCCGTGACACCTCTCCAAGCGGCGGAGACGAGCTCCGTCGTCCGCGCGCTAGGAGGTGCGCATGTTGTTTTCGTTGACCCCGGGTCCAGCCAACCGATCAAGTCCCCAAAACTATTTCTGACTTCAGTTCCCCTCGCTGGCAAGACGCCCACCGCATCGTCAAGTTTCGCTGTTACGTCCACTTCCTGCAGCTCCGCGGGCGCGACAACCTCGTCTTCTATAATCATCTCTGCCGGTCCATTGCTGGAGTCCTCGTCCGGTTTGGGGATTATGAACGACGGCTCGTCGCCGCCCACGAACTTTTTCGCATAACTTAGGAGTATCGCCAGATCTTCGACGGTCGGATCTTCGTCGTAGTGGTCGAAAACGCATAATTGGTTTTCCATCGTTTGGTAGTCTATTTCTTCAGTGATCTTAATCAAGCCATTTAAAGTGGCTCCGACGTCGAAGGCGGTTTTAAAGTTATATGATTCAGTCATTTTGGAATTGACAGGTTTATGGTGCGAGTAACGGTCAGAAAAATAAAATGCAATAAAACAGATTTCGAAGTTCGTCCTAGGCCGTCGACGATTGTTTAAAACAAAACATTGTTTATTACTAGCCAACGTTATCATATATGATTATTAATCGGCCAGCACCAGCTAGATTTCGGATCCGTTTATTTTTCCAAATACCAGTATTATTCAACAATTTCAACTAAATATATATCCAGAAGTAAACTATTATAATATTACATACTGCGGTTTAACAATTATATATGCTTTTTGTGGACGTGTTGGTACACTGGGTTTTATAGTATTTGTTTTTTATTTAAATGTCAATAAAATTGTATACTTTGGGTCGAAAAGATTGAAAAATTAATAAAAGGCTTTCGTCACATTATCAGTTTAAATAAATTAAAAATACTTAATCTAGATTTTTGATAAGCATACAAAGTTCAAATTTTGTCAAAATTTATCAAATTGAAAATTAACAAACTATTTTGTTGCAATTCAAAAATATTATTCGTGGGCACTTGAAACTTTTGAGTATATTTATATTGTCATATTTTATCCACATTATGATATTTTCGAATGCATTTTTTTGCAGAAAAGGCATATCAGTGTAAACTTTCTCAAGAATAAACTAATATAGTTTTTAAGACCGTCGGAAAAGCATAGTTGTTTTAATATTTTTGACCCCGCAGTCATGTTATTAAAGTGTCATATTTTTTTTGACGTTTTTAATTGCATATCTATGCATAATATTTTTAATGAATCAAAAGCGTATTTTACCAATAGACCTAATAAGAACTGTCAGAGGATAGAAAAAAAAACTAATAAAAACTTTTCGGTAACACATGGCAGTGCTGGGCGGTAACTAATAACTAGTATAACCCGCTTACATATTAACTCATCCAGCTTGTATATTTAAAATTATGACAGCTGTAATGAATATTATTACTTTTAAACAATATCCATATCTACTCAAATCCAATAATTGCTTCTTGTATTTTCCTATGTACAATGAAGTCACGACGGGGTCGACTCCGACGAATGACACTTGATCAATCAAAAGATGAGAGGTTATGAAAACGTACCATCAATGAAAAAAAAATAACAAGGCTCATACAATTTAATTTGTTGGTAAAAAGTCAACCAATGTAACTCCTCGAAATAAAATTTTACAAGAGAGACCAAATTTGTAATAGTTTTTTAAACATTTCCAAGGAAGATACGATTTGAGTGCTAGATTGTTGAACATGTATTTTAGTAAACACTTATACAATAAAAATTGATACATAATTTCTTAGTTATTATGCTTCAAAGTGGTGGAATTTGAGGGTTACAGCATTTACCTGAATCGGTATTTGAAAGGGTAATATTATGAGCTTTTTAGAGTTACATTTTTGTGCATTACAAACCAATAATTACAGTGAGATTGACGAATATTGTCTGGAACTGTTTATCGTTTCTGCGATATACGATGTGGCTTACACACACGTTCTGACTATATTGTGTTGCTATTGTGGTTTACAATTTTACATTATAATTAAATGAGCAAAAATTGAATTTAGCATTGAAACAATGATTTGAGGGTAATTTTTTGTCATAACTTAGGGTTGTGTAGCTCATGATATATTTGATCTTAAGCTAATTTCCTATTTTTATTTTCTTAATCTCCATCTACATATTATGTTATATTATTATTATTATTAAAATCTCCAGAACATTTTAGGTCTTTCTCGGTGTTATTTGTGCTCTTGGTATATTCATCCCATACACTAAAGCTTGCCTTCACCAACTTTCCGCTGAAAGTTTAAATCATTTGAATACTTAACGGAAAATTATTGATTCTCCTCGTGAGATAACATTAACATGAATTGGCCATCTAAAATTATCAAACTTTACGGAACTTTAAAACAAGCTTTTATAATTATTGGTGTTGGGTCTAAGCAAATTCAAAATCAAATAAACAATACGGTCATATTATTATGACCACCCGGCCAACTATAATGGCTGTCAAATCCAACAACATCAATCATCATCAAAAAGACTAGGTAAGTAACACTAGGATAAACACTCAATATACAAATAAATCTAATACAAATTGTACAATCACCCAGCAACCAACGCCCGTAACTAACCCCTCTTCACTATCCCCTCGTTCTTACGCTCAAGCCACAACGATGTGCATGGTCGTGCATCGTCGATCGTGGATAACAATAATATTAAAGCATAATATATAGGTAATAATGCTTTATTATCATTATCATAAATTATCATAAAATAATGTCATAAAACATTGATTAAACCGCTGTTTTTTCCAAAGTTTCTTTCTTGGGAATATATGTTGACTGTTGAGGCCACACCGCATAGGTTTTACTATTAATATAGGTATAGTACCAAATCTTAATTTGGGGTAAAACAGCATTTGTCACTATATTGCTCGTATTTTCCAGATCGCAAAGAATATAATGCAGTAGGCACTTGTCTAACCATCGACTTAACAACCATATTCGACTTAATTTTGTTCGCAAAATAAAAGCATGGATTCGCGTTCATATTTGTTTTCGAATCCAACGGCAGTCATTCATTTACGGACTTACAAAAAATGTTTTGACCACTCACCGCTGTACTTCGATATTTGTAAAATATATGTATTTTGAACGTCATACTACGCAATAATGTTCAAACAATATATTATGTATGAATAAATCTAATCCTATGAGCAAATAATACAACAAATATACTGCAACAAAAAATACATATGTATAATAATTGGAAAAGTAAACAATATATTAAACAAAAATCAAATATATTATACATAATAAACTAAAATACCAGAATGGTTTTTAGTTTCTTAACTTTTTATTTTTGTGATAGATGAAAAATGATTTTAAAGTTTGGAAAAATATATATAGAATCACTTATTTAAAATGGATGAGAATACTAGTACATCAAAAATAATGACATCATCATTGCATGCAAATGAAAATTTTAAAGAATAATAACCATATTCTTTGAATAATAATGTGTGTGTATCAATACATTTAGGCCAATATAGATGAAATATCAAAACTTTCAGAGACAAATACATTTTTAAAACGTTTACAGTTTGTTTACAGGCTCCAGTAACGGCATGAATAATTATCATTCAAGAGGAAAAAAAATTGTTGGGCCACCTACACTCAAACTTTTAAGTTGTTAATTACAACTCTTGAGTGATTTTTTTTTTACAAAAAACTGTTCTTAATTCAATAATATCAAATATCTTAGGAAAACATCTTTCGGTAGAATAGGAAATGCTGTATTCAGACAAGTATCAGGATGTCCAAAATGTATAAAAAAAATATTCAAATTGTATTTTGCTACCTGATGAATATATGAAATTAGACTAGAGACTATCACTTTGTTGTTTTATCCTGTTCTATATATATATTTGATAAATTTTCGACTTTTCGGGCACATGTAATCTTCCTAGTTGTTGAACTATTTAAAACCTTGGATTATAAAGGCAAGTCTTAACACGAGCAATTGCAAATGCTGTTAGAATAATAATATAATATTATATACATTAAATAACCCAATTTTGAAGTTTATGGTATGTAATTTACTTGTATTTTTAATTATTTTTGTAGGATATGATTGAATTTATTGATTCAGGGAGTGATGATTTCCTGAGTTAATTGTGCCTAGTAATCTCATCAATCGATGCATATGTTTGTTAAATATCTATCAAAAAAGTAAAACATGTGAAATTTAAAATGTTTATTTATTTATTAATCATTGTCTTTTTTCAGTGTTGAAAATGAAGGGACCAAAATCAGTTTAAACCAGTTAAATATATTTGTTGAAGATAATATGATATAATATATTCCCAAAAAATCATTAAATGTACTATACAAAACTATTTTAATAGAAAAAAAACACTTATCACATCATCCAATGACATCATAATTTATAATATATATTACGATTTATAAAAATATAATCCTTAAAATGTATCTATTATCTATGGCATAATCACAGCTGATATATGCTTATATTTATGTGGGCATAATACAATTTCTTAGCAATTTAGCAATCTTTTTTTTTTTCATAGTCGATTCAAATGTACAAATATTATGGATATAGGTTATGAATATATTTTGTATCAGAAAAACTGATGATTTACATATTCACTATACTAAATGTTGCATTCGCAGCGTTCCGTTTCAAATAAATAGGAGTAGGTACGCCAAAAAAAATTTAAAAAGAAGGGAGACTCCGTTCCCCCGCGTCCCCCCCCCCAAATCAAGCACTGTTTTTAGAGCCAAAAGTATTATTGACAACCATTAAACACTACAAATTTTTCTCATATTTAAATTTACTTAAGTCTAAATATTAATATATACATAGTAGTTTTTTTAGGGACAATTTATAAGAACCAAATGTTTACATTAAAGTATCTGTTTTAAAAATAATTTATCAATTGCTTTTCTTGAACAATAAGAAAAATGTGTCTCTTCTAGGTACAAAAAATTAAAAATTAAAACTTTAATTCAATAATTAGGTATAGAAGAAAACCTATGATATCTTATATTTATATTTTTTTGTAAACAATAAACATTTCTTAATCAAAATAAAAATCCGTTGTTTAATCTGTTGTTAATAACAATTCTTGTCTAGTAGTAGGTATAAGGTCTTAAAAAATTGACCTAAGTTAATAATTTAATTGTAAGTTACTATATAACTTAACTGACTGCTCAAATGAGTTTTAAAAAAGTAGAATAATAAGTAATAACTTTCAACTTTTTAAAATGTTTTATATCTATTTAACTTAACTCAGTTAAAAATTGTCAATAACTTTCCCAGGCTTGAGTATAATACTGTGGTTTGTACGTAGGAACGTATACTGCACCAAATTCGAAGAATTCTGGGTCTTTTTTGTACTTGCATAATATATAAGTAGATTTTAACATTTGCATTACAGATGTTATATACATAATAGCTATAATAGGTAAAGATGCCATTCAATATTTAAATTATTTTAAATCAAAAGTTATAACATTTTTTAATGATAATACGTGCGCTTATTCGTCCTCCACGAATCAAATGTATAACATTCGAAAAAAAACATGTGTCTGTATTTATGTAATTAAATTATAGAAAGCAAAATTCCTTATTTATATGTACAAAAAATAGAATACTTAAAAGTACAAATGGAGTATAGAATAATACAAATCAAAATTCCAGAAACTCTCGTTAAATATTAAAATGTATACCTATCAATAATCGGTGTTTGTCAATTGCGCCGATTTTTCTAGACTACCTGAAATTTATACATCTTTTGCGCCGGTGGATTTATCCCAAACGAAAATGGTATACGTCTTTTGCGCCAATAAATTTATCATAAATTAATTTGGTATACATAATATATTATATCTGTTGTGCCAGAAAGATATTATAAAATATAAAATATCAATATAAAATATCATATTATTATACTATTATTAGATTATAATATAATTATCAAACATATAAAATAAAGTGTAATTTAAAAAATATAAAAAATTTAAAAAATTAAAATACATATAAATAAACGATGATAAATTACATATGAATAAATTGTCAAAAAGTATTAAAATTTCATTTCTTGTAATGGTGACTTACCGACTTCACAAATTGAAACATATTGATAGTACCGTCATATTATCATGTTATCTCATTTTTATTAGCGGATATTCCGATTTGACCAATTTATTGCATGTAGATAGATAACGTATAGTATGTAGTACTATGTACAGTTTAAAACGTCGCGATTTATAATCGTCCGTGTGTAATATAAACGCAGACGAGTACGTTCAAATCGCCTAGTGTGTAATCAGCTTATTTTTCAACTTCAGTATTGCCGGCGCAATTAATGTATAATCTTTTATGGACCTAAATATCGTCCGGCGCAGTTGATGTATAACCTTTTTGAATCCCATAATTTTTTTTTCGGTTTTTCCTTACCTGTGATTTCTGGCGCAATTGACATACACCCTTAATAATAATAATAATAATAATAATAATGATCTTTCGGAAAATAAACGAGCTTAAAATTCTAACGCTGCGTGCCGATGCGTCCGATGAACGTACTTGCTGGCTAGTGACACACGTCGTCGCCTGGGAGATTTTCGAAATCCTCGGTCTTTATTGTTTTGGAAATTATGTATTTATTTCATTAGCAATTCTCAGTTCAACCACTACACTATTTACGCACACGTAAAAAAATGGCACATAACATCAACGCGATAAATGCTACATTGCTCGAAATTCTCGAAGAAATCGTTGTGGGCATTATGAGTGGCAATTATGATGACGAAACAGACGAAAACCTCGTACGAGTCGTAGCATCTCTTCTGTCGGCCGTCGATGATGATTGGACTTCGAGTGCCGACGCGCTCTCACCAGATCCAGAGCCCGTAGAGTTCACTCCGGCTCCCGAACTAGCACCACTCGGAGACGCAGTACAGATAAGAGACGACGAAAAGGCTGACAAATCTGAGGAGTCAATTTTCTTGGTAGGTGATCAATTGTCGAGCGGCGACGCGCTGTCCCCGGACCCGGAGCATGTCGATCCCACTCCGGATCCCGAGGACGCACCCCTCGACGTCACAAGCCTGAAAAAAGACGATACCGTCATTGAAGCCGAGGACTCGATCATCATTTCGTTGGCCAGTACGCCGTCGGATGCCGACGCCCCGTTCTCGGAGTGGGGGCCTGTCGATCCCACCCCGATTTCCGAGAACGGACCACTCGGCGAAGTAGAAGTGCCCGAATTGTCATGTGAAGAATGTGAGCCGGCCAGGGGCGTGGCAGTTGAGAACAGTTTTGGAGAGCTGGTCGGTTGGGTGGACCCGTCAGCGGCACCCGGGAAATGCGTTTCCCCCCGCAGGAGTAGACTATCCGCCGGGTGGAGACGCGTGAAACGCATTTCCCGAGTGTTGTGTTGCTGGCGATACGATGCTACCGTCCGCAGATCCCAGTAGTTCAAGCCCCCTTGGGCAAGTGACGTCGGTTGGAAGACGGCGACAGAAAGAAGGGGAGGATGCGGGAAAGAGCGCGGAAGGTGCACGGCGGTATGTCGCCCAAACACGTTCTCCGACCACCCACGGCGCGACGGGTTTCACTGGCGTGGTGCGCTCGGTCGTAGTGACACGCGAGACCCTCTGGCGGCTCGGCGAGTGTCCGGCCGCAGTACGGTCGCGTGGAGCGACGGACAACGACGACAATGGCACGGCGGCTAGTAGAGGTACCGGCGTCGGCAACGATCCCACCCCGGCGGTACCGACGATGACGACGGCTATGGAGACTCGTTACGGCGGCGCCGGAGACTTAGGGCACAGGAGAGTGGTAGAGATAAGTGCTAGGACCACGGAAGTCAGCGGCGTCGGACCCGCGGAAACGATCAGGGTTTCAGGGTACGGCGGCGCGCGAGACTTCGTGGCCGGCTGTCATAGCAGGGACAGAGACGCGGCTGAAGGGACAACGCCAGGACGAAAATTACCGTGAGTCGAGGACGGCGGTGCGTTGCGCCGCGGTCCGCCGACGATCGCCTTTTCACCCGGCGGTAACCCCAAGTCGGCCGGGTCGTTTGTCCATCGCGATCACCGCCGATTCCGCAGGCGCCAAATCTCGATCCGCTCGCTCCGTGTCTCCGCCGTCCGTCGTCAATGTCGTCACCGTCGACCATCAATAAGCGCCCAACATCGCGCACTGGCCGCCGCCGACCATCGCCCCCGTGGCCGTCTCGGTCTGGCCTCGCCGGCTGGGCAAGGTCGTCACTCGTCCTGGCAAACTCGCCAGTTGACACTCGTCCGTCCGCGGGACCGGTCGTGGGAACGTTGTGGAGGTGACCAGTAGCCAAACGTACAAATTCGCACCCAATCGCCATCCCGCATCCTCCCCTCCTTGTTTTATGTGTCTCCTGACCGATGTATTTTTTTTTTATTCTACAATTTTATCTTGTTTCAATTTTTGTTTGCACCCTTTTGTTGTGATTAACATATTTCAAAATCATTACAATATTTATGATCGACACTTTTTTCGAATTAATAGTCTAATCCTCTCTTTTTGGAATCAAAATTAATAATTATTTTATGTAGGTACACATAAAATGTTAATATAATAGCAACTTTGAGGTACGTAAAATGTTGCTGTACTATTTTTTGTTTTTTTTTTCAACATTATATGTTCAAAGTTTTTTTTTTTTGAACCGTATATTTAAAAATGATGTACAACTTTATGTAACATTATGACTGTGCCACTTACTATGTGCGACGTTTATTTTGTTAAACTAATAAAAAATACTGTTTGTGTACACAAAAATGTATTGTTTTTTCTCTTTTTCATATTGTCGAGTGTATAAATCAAATGTTATCGACTAAGACATGGCGTGAAATACTTTATCAAGTAATATTCATTTCCTGCAGTAACACAACAATTGAGCCTTTTTTTTGATTTTCTTAAGTGAGCATATCATTGCATTTTCAAGTACATATAGCTGCATTCATAAACAGTTTATTTTTTAGAGCGTTCAAGTTTGATCAACATACTGTCATAATAACGTTGTAGGTACACATTGTCTATATTGACGGACCTTTGTGCAGTGTACTATCTACATTCTACATAAATACATAATGGTATATTGAATACGCGTTCGATGGAAGTAATTTATATCACGGTCGTCGTAACTGGTCGGGCTCATTTATTTATATATTATATTATAGTCGTATAGGTATAGGTAATCTATGTGTTACGTTCATATATATTATGTATACTTATTTCGTAGCAGGTATATAATATATTTATGGGCATCATATGGGTTTATACATTAACATTATACACTTTTACCTATATTATATATATATTATATTATTATATATTTATATATTATATATATTAACTATATGGGGGATCGCCGACCTATATTTTCGAAGTGGGGGGGGGGGCGGTATGGAAGTCCCTCATTTACACGAGAATTTGTCCGTTTCGTCGGATACACGCGAGGCATCATTTTATAACGATATGGGAGCGATTTATACTAATTTCTAACAGCGATTAAAATAATTTACAGAATCTGCAACATAAACATATCAAAAAAAAAAAAATGCCCATGTGATATATATTTATACACACAGAATCAAGTGGGCCACTAAGCAGGGGCGAAAGCGTTCGTTAAGTGTGCAACATTGAGATCACGATTCACGATGACGAATGAAACATAATAATAATAATATACTTTTATCGTACGCGAAAAACCAATCTAAACTTCCATCTACATAGAATTGCATTCTTTGAAATTGTGATGTGTAGGTATATATCGTGAACCGGCGGTTCTCAATTTATGTGTGTGGGTGATCTGAGACAATATTTAGTAGGTATTTACCATATTTTTCATACGACCTTTTAGAAATTAATGATCGATAGGATCTATAATAGACAATGAAATCCAGTAGGTATTAATTTAACCAAGTGTTGTTGAAATTATTTGTTAAAGAGAATAGAGATTAAATGCTTATATTCTGTATTGTGTATTATGAAATGTATAACTGTTTTGTATTTCTGTAAAGTATATTATACTGTATTGTTAATTATTTTATTTATTAACACTATGATTTTAATTAATTAACTAAATAGTGAACCTCAACATTGATGAATTGCAGAGAACATTCATATAAAACCTGCAGCACTAATAATTGTACACAATAACAATTAACAACAACTATACGTTTCTCGTCAAAATGTATTTAGAAATAAATAAATCAAATAGATTTGAAACAGTTTGTTTTTCATGCTGGAAGACCTGTTTTCATTCCCAAGTACTAATCATTCTAAGGTTAGGTTAGGTAAATATATTACTATATTAGGATGACGAACACGCATGTGTAGTCAGCATAGACTTTCAAAGTACTTGAGTAAAAGTATTCAAATATTTTTAAACCACTCAGATACGTATTTTAAATACTTTTACGTAGTATCTATATTTAACATCAAATATTTTACTAATTATTTTTAGTCTATTTATTTTAATTTTGGTCACGTAAAATAAAAATAAAAATTCATAATAATCTACTTTTTTTACTGGGGATTACACTCGATCAAAAATCAAATACTTCAGATTGTATCCTATTACTTGACAGAGAAAACGATTGGGTAATTTAAAGTTCCATTAAATGATACAGTGTAAAATGTATGCTATTATACTATGTATGGAATAAATTTTATAACAAAATTGGAAATTATCTATAAATTTTTTTTTCTGAGTACTCAAATACGTCGGTATTTTAAATATTTTTCAAAGTAGTCAAAACAATCCATATAAATGATTTTACGAAAATAAGAAATAGATTCATCCTAAGTAACAACACAAGTTAGATAACTCAAATTTATTCTCATAACTCTTGCACGAATTTTGGTTCTGATACATCTTTATTAAATATTATTATGTTCTTGGTGAATTGTAATACCTAATACAATTTGAAAAATATTAAAGATTTTACGTTATGACGGTACCCATTTTGTTAATTGTTTTTAGTATGTAAAATCAAATTCATGGTGTAACCCAAAAATACTCGAACAGTTTGTTTTTGACAGATATTTCAATTTCCAAGTTCATTGATATATTTGAATAAGAAATAACAATTATAGATCTCTTTCTATCTCCACAATATTCAAAAAACATTTAGTTAATTGTATGAATATACATATATTTTTTTCCTGAAAGTAATTTCGATTTCGGAAAAAATAAATCAGCAAGAAATGCAATGTTACCATCTTCGAATTTTATTTTTTTCTAGTTGATATTGATTATGGCATTAATATGATTAATAGTTTATTTTAAGATTTAAAAATAAGGTTTTGATTCTTTGAATCGCAATAGTTTGATTAAAAAATTAGATTTGTGGTTTTCGTAGTATTTCTCTATATTTTTATCATATATTTCAAATAGATTGTAAGTCATTAAAATTGAAGAATATATTAGTAATTCGTCTGATGTGAAGGTAAACTTATTTACACAAGTGGTTTTATTAAACTTAACACTAAAGGAAATATTATTTTTAATACTGATTGTGATAAGTTGGTTTTAATTAAGCACAAAAATATTGATGAATATTGTAAAACTTAGCGAAATTAATGTATCAATAATATGAAAGCTTGGTTTGATAATAATTTTCTAGAAACTGAACGTTAAACAGTTTTTTAATAATGTAACCAGCGATATAGTTTTTGGGTTTGATGTTCCAACTGTATCATATCTACATCATAATTAATTTTTGTCTTCTTTAAACCATCAGCGACTATTTCCTCAACAAGAACATCAGGGTCCGCTTGTGATTTTTCATTAGCAAAATAAATATTGAATAATGATGTTTGATAGGTGTCAAACAGTTACTACCTAAATAATCTTAACAGTTTCATCATGGTGAATGAGATGACGTCAAATTATGTAATACGAGTTGTATATAACGACGCAAACATGGAATAACTTAGATTATTGTTGAGATATCCCAATCCTCTTACAGCACCAAATACATTTTCTAAAGAGTATTGATTCAAATTTCAAAGCAAAAGGGAATTTACACCATTATCATTCATAATTTTGACAACATCTTGAAATCCTGAAAAATTAATATAAGTTAAATAAATATTTAATTATATTTTAAGTATCAACTGCTTATTAAAATAACTACCTTTTAAAGTTCTAATCCAATTTTTAACTGTTGGTGGTTGAATTGATTTTTCTTTGGTGACTGGGTTGATAAAGTACATACTTTCCGATACTTGTATTGATTCTCTCCATAGCTGGTGGTGTGGAGAATTATTTTTTACAGAATTACAATATATTTTGCCATCAACAACTTTGTGAAAGTTGCAATTTACTGAATCAAAAAGTTTGGCAAAGAACCAACATAACGTGGTTGTATCATGAGATCGTTGATTTTCTATGTTCTTAGCTAAAATCAAATGTGGTATGTTAAATTGAATGCATACCAAATTTTTATATTTTATTAATTTAATTACTCACAAGCTAAAAAGTACAAAATAGCTGCGACTCTCTGGCTTAATACTTGGCAAGCTAATTTTACTTTTATTTTGTTTATTTCTGTTGGAATAACATGTTGTCTGGTCAGTCGGGGTAACATTATAACTTCTTGAATATTACTGTCCAACTCAAACAAATCAATCATATCTTTCCAACAAGCGTCTTTTACATTGCCATTTATTGTAAAAACTAAGTTTTTATTTAACATATTATTCCACACACCTGTTATAAATATTCAAATATTAAGTACATGTGTTAAAAATATTAAACTATTTGAGTCAATGTACCTTTAAGTAGATGAGGTGGATCATACAAGTGAATAATTGTAATTCTTTCAGCCCCATACTTTACTTTGTAACCATTATCATTATCATCATAGTTTTGATCTTTACTCAAATAATATTGTTTTCTTTCTGTTTTTAATACATTAATCACAGCAGTATTGGTAGCTCCTTGATTGCAGATGGTGACAATGGCTTTTAGACCAGTAGAAGTTATAGCTTGAATGACGTTTTAATTTGGTTTGCCAAAACAAATTTATTTGTGGTACTATTACAAAATGTATATGAAATTGGCTGCTTATAGTTTTTGTCATGCCTTTTTTACCATAAAAACTGAGGCCGAAAAATTTTGAATCCGATTTAAACCATTATCTCCAAATTCTAATATTGAGCCTGCACTATGGAGTCATAATGTAGTTGAGCGTCTAGGCTTACCTCATCAAATAGTATCACACAAAATCTTTCTTTTTCTGTAAGTTTTTGTACATTTGTATGTAACACTTTCAAAAAAGTTTTATCTATGCCAGTAGTAATAGGTATTTTTGATAGTAATGCTGATAGGGTTTTTGGTTTTTCGAGAAGTTAGTGTAAATAATTTGGAGAAAATGATAAGATTTAGTACTTGACATTTTCTCAGCTGCTTTAAGACGTTGTCCAAAAGTTCTACATTGTGTTCATTCACGTCTTAGCTGTTTTCATAGCAACAAACTAGTTGTGTATAGTGACTAACACTTAGATGTCAACATTTTGGATTTTGAACACACAATTTTGGATAACAAACCTGAAAATTAACAAAATTTTATTCTTGGGCAATAGTATAACACTAAGTTTTGCTTTATGTAGTTTTAACTTGTGTGTAATTTCAAAATCAGATTTCATGCACAAATCCTAATAATCTAATTCTGGCAAAACTAGTGTACTTTTCCTAATAAATTATTTTTAGAAAATTGATATAAAACATAAGCGTAGAAAAAAATAGGTTAGGATCTACTATTGAGTATTATAAAATATTAATTAATTGTATATAAAATCTAGAAAAATATTTAACTATATTAGTATTGACTACGTGTTTTTCAATTCAATGAGCCAAAATTCCCAACGCCTATGAAATTATAAAATACTGAAAATTCTTAATATAAATCATAACCAATTTATTTACATTTCATCCAATTAGATTTCTTTACACAATGAACAACCATATTTTCCTTTGTTTTAACATCAACTATCATAAACTATATTACCATAAGCTATAAACAAAATCAAATACATGTCATTTGAAAATTAAGTCTTGAGAAAAATAATACAAGTATGGGCGCCCACTAAAGGTGTGATCTGCCGTTTTCAAGCACCCCGCGAAAAATAATAAAACTGTAACTATAGTATTATACGACATTCTATACTCTTTATTACAATATATTTCAGTGGCCTTATGAAATTTGGATAATCCAGTAAGTCAGCAACTATGAATACAAACATATTATGTTCAGTTGATTGCAGTGAAATATAAACAATTTATTTTATAACGTAACTTACATGAAAAATATTTTCTTCAAATGTGTTCAATAATTTGAAGCCAGTTAACCCAAAGAATTTTTCATTTTCATCAATGTGAAGGCATGGTGATCTTTTCTGAGTTGAAGTTGATGATCTAGATGTGTTATCATCAACTAAAATAATAAATCCAATAAATTTTAATTATAATGAGATTCAATTTAATAATATATAATATGCGTATATTTACCATTTGATTTAATACGGTCATTGATCATAATTTCAGGAGTTGTAGTGTTTGAGTTTTTAGCAATACCTTAACATAAATATATAAATGAAATAATTACCAAATCATTATTTTGGTTAATATAATAGTATTACTTATGTTCAATGAAGGAACAGCATTGCGGTTCAATGCTTTAGTACTAGGACTGTAACAGGTAGACTCAAAGTGATCAGAACAGACTCTTTTTTTCTTAAATACTATCACAAGACTGTCTCTGTTGAGTTGTTGTACCGACTCTCTAATTATCCACGTAGCATATTCTCTTAGAGATCTGGAAGTACTGTCTCTAATCTAAAAAATAAATATAATTGACATAATTCAACCACAATCAAAACAACAAATCATGTTTATTCAAAAAAATACAATTATTACCGTGAGGTTGTTTGTGCGCTGTTGAAATTCTACAAAGAACTGATTTTCAACAACAATCAGTCTTTCTGTTTAGAAAAAAAAAATATATTTAAATTAATATTTGATAATATAATATTGTTGACAGTAAAAATAATTTAAAACAATTTGATTTCATGCTACAGACACTAATAAAAGCGATATATTTATAAAGCACAATTAATATTCATCACACAACTAATATTTATAATGCAACATTTACACATAAGTTAGTATTGTAAGTAATAATTATTTCAATTTCTCAAAACAAACTATATACTATATTAAAAACTAATATTGATAGAACTTACTAATTTTATTCTTAAGAATTGTTCTTACACTGTTGATTATGTTAAACATGTATAGGATAATGCAACATAGAGATCATAGCATTGTAAAGTGCAACTATGACAACTCACGAAGAAAATTCCAAATATTAGGGTGGCGTCCAATTTGTGTGAGCAACGTTGAATGGAAAGATTCTAAGTAATTGTTGGTCCGGTGATCTTGACCAAAAACGCTTAAGCGCCGTGGACCAATTTGCACATACCAATAATCAAATACATAGTCCCTCAGAAAACAACTCATAACCTCACTGATGTCAGGAAATTGTAAGGTGTACGCGACAATTGTATGAAAACCATCTTCCATACAAAATTTAGGGCACCCGGGATTACCCATTTACCCCTTTCAGCAGGTAGATGAGGCAATGCTAAAACCTGAAATATAAAATACAAATTAAATACAACAATGTTTACCTTTAAACAAAACTCAAAATTACCTCCTATTCTGAAAATACGAGCTGTCGCTTTATGCCTCTTCACCAAATTCAAGACACCATTAACTTTTAGGTGACAATATCTAACAACTGACTGTAAAATGCATGTAGATTTTAAATAAATATAATTAGGTTTACCTGGCAGGTATGATAATAATGAAATTTTTTATTGTACTTGCGTAAAATGCAACCAACAGCAGAGCAAATCACTATTTGGAAATTTTTGCTGGACAGCATTCATAAGAGCACGCTCATAATCAGTTACAAAACGGATTCTGTCATAATTCGGTAGTAGAATATCGCATATGACAGTGAATAACTCAGAGTATATTTCTTCCGTCTTTGTGAAAGTTGCCATTTACTGAATCAAAAAGTTAGTCAAAGAACAAACATAACATAGCTGTATCATGAGTTTGTTGATTTACTATGTTCTTAGCTAAAATCAAATGTGGTATGTTAAATTAAATGCATAATTTTTATATTTTATTAATTTAATTACTCACAAGCTAAAAAGTACAAAATAGCTGCGACTCTCTGGCTTAATACTTGGCCAGCTAATTTTACTTTTATTTTGTTTATTTCTGTTGGAATAACATATTATCAGGTCAGTCTAGGTAACATTATAACTTCTTGAATATTACTGTCCAACTCAAACAAATCAACCATATCTTTCCAACGAGTTCATTTTTTCTGTAGTTTATTGAAATGGAATATTAATGATGATTAAGACCATGAATTAGAGCCTAAAATGAAAAATAAGATATAAAACACACATATCATATTATATTGTTTGAAACTTGTTAAGTTCTCAACAATTATTAATAAAAAATAAAAATCAATTTTTACTGACTTGAACTGAAGGTTTTTGTAAATGTCCCAAGTTACTAGTAGTTTATCTTGGTTCTTGGCCAAGTACCATCATATTGGGGTTGATTAAACGGAAGGCATCAATACCTTTCCTAAATAATATTAAATAACAAGCTAAATTAATTTTTTATTCTTTATAATTAAAAGAACAAATAATTAAAAAGAGTGAATACATACTATATTTGTTAAATTTTAAATAATAATATATTTTTTTAAACAGAAATTAAATTTTTATGTTCATAGACACTATTGAAAATTGTATATTATCAGTTTGAAAGAGTTTAATAGGATATCGTACCCACATTTGTTGTCTTTGTCTTACCAATGCATAACATACAAAAATATACATCAAGCAGTTCCAATTTTGAGTGAGTAATTAAAATATTAAAGTGACTTATACTCTATTCAAAATGAGAACTGTAATCAGTGGCGGCAATGAGTTTTCACCTACGACGGTCAGACCCATTATCAGACCAATCTCCCACAGATTGTAGCTTTGCCACTCGCAAGGCCAGTACTTTGAAATTAAGCCATACCACAAGTTACAAGTTGGCTGCTGACTACTGTTTTTATATTTAATTGATTATAATATTATGAAACTTTAAGGTAAAAATATTATGTGTTTCATCATTAGATTTTTATAATATTTTAGTTTTCAAATAATTTATAAGTATGTAAAATATTAATATTTAGAAATGGGCATAACTGACCTAAAAATTTAAATATTGTTAAAAACCTTTGAGATAACACTTATAATGTAACCTACCTATACGTTTAAAAATAGGTTAATTAGCTCTAATATTAAAAAACTAAAAACTTAACTGCCAGAGGTAAATTATGGTATATTATGTACTTATGAGTTATAATCTATTCCACGAGAGAATTATCACTTTTCGCACATCACAAATGATTTGATTGGCAAGTAGAGAACCACATGATCACTCAATTGCTGGAAAATTGATGGGAGATGCCCAACTAACGAGCATTGGTAGGCGGACTAATTATTCTCTCGTGAAATAGACTACAGAGTATAGTAAGAAATAAGAGTACTGCGTTTTCATAAGGTTAGATGTAATATGATGTAGAGATTTATTTGTATAATGAATAGAGCTTTATATGATGGTTAGTAGGTAAAATGAAACTCATAATCTGTTGGATTAAAAAAATACATAGTTATTTCCAGTATTGAACTAACAGACGATTAAACATTGAACTAATATGACATTAACATTACATTAATGCAATTTAAAAATCAATTATATTATTTTAACAATATATACCTAGGTAAATATAAATATAGGGGGTAAATAATAGTATATAATTATAGGTACCTAATATTTATTTGTTTTAAGATTTTAACAAATAAATTATTTTAAGTGTATTATACTGATATATTATTTTTAATTTAGTTGTTACACTTTAAACACCATAACCCAGAAGTATTCAAACTGTACATAAAAGGCTTATCTTCGAGCCACAATACCAAAGAGTAAAAAAATATAATTATGATGTTGGCAATTAGTGTGTAATGATAATAATTTTACTATAAAGAACTTAAATCTTATTTTATTCATTTAATTTTGGTTTTCTATACTTAATAGATTTTTTTACTGATAATTGATATATTGAAAAAAAACACATTTTAATATGTTAGTATGCCCTTCAAAATTTGAAAGTTATCTTAACATTTTAATGAGAAGATGTTGGAAAAACAAATTAGAATTCCTCTTCCATAAACATTCACAAAATATTTTTCATTAAAACTTTAACTATAAGTTAAAGTATACTTCAATTATGGTTGGCATTTCACTAAAATCATTTATACTTGACATACAAAAAATCACATTAAAATAACTTGGGATTATACCCATAAATTATTTCAGTGGTGTGTGACTTAGGGTCCAAGTATTGCTCAGGCAACACCTTAAATATGGGTGGGTGGGTATTGATAGAAGAAAAATAGGACATTTTATAGGTCGGTTCAACAATATACAAAGTAATACCTTTGACACTTTGAATAGGGACAACTACAACGGCAACAGCTCTTTCGGAGAGGGCTTCAAAACTTTGTTGTGTATTAATATCTAAACCAGATAACCAGCACCCAAACCCTGGATGTGAATGATACCATCCAACAACCATCTCTGACCCGACTGTTTGTTTCAACATATCCTCAACATCTTTGCTTGGAATACTGGGTCAACAGCTTCAACACTTACATCCTGAAATAATTAATTATTAACATCAAGTGAAAAAAATAATAATGGTAGGTACACATTCTCATGGTTCCAGTTTGAGGCATAGCGAATACATCAATAACACGTACAGTGCAATCGTCCACAAATTCACCTAACATCAAGCCCATAACTTCCATAGGAACTCTAGCTCGTCCATGTTTCAACATTTTTAACAAGGCCAATGATGACACATAAACTTGTTCAGCAGTGTCTACAACAGGAGTATCGGCAGCAGAAGCCAACCCTTGTCCCAAGGGTATACCTCCGACCAACCTCAATAGACGATCCATAACTTTTGAACTATCAGCAAAACAAAAGAGAATAAGTTACAAACCAAGGGTTAATGTTTAAATTCTTACAAACTGAATGATAAAATAATATAATATGACATATCTGTGTCGTCGGTGGTCAAAATCGAATTTGTGAGTACTGAGTGGATACTAGACAGTGACTAGCATGACAAAATAAACACTAAAACAATAAAATAAATAATATTTTGTCATGATGGTCAATACATGAAAAAATTAGCAAATATCCTATGAGAATTTGAAATTGAGAAGTATGAAATGAAATATTAAATTACCGAAAACTGAAATACCGACGGCCAACTTACTTATCAATGGTTTGGCTGATCGCCAAGGACATTGTAGATTACTACTATACTAGCGCTACTGGTGTTCGGTGTGCAGAAACTTGGTGTCTCAATATTGCCCATAAACGTGACGGGTACAGTCACAGATATATAAAAATACATAAAAATATATAAAATTTTTTATATATCTGTGGGTACAGATTTCTCGATTTAGATAACAACTGATAACAGTGAACCTGATAATAAAAAAAATAAATGGCAAAAAAAAACCTACAAAAGTTAGAAATAATCCCAATTCCTGCGTCGCTCATCAGTACGATTAAAGACGGTAAATGGTAGTAGTTCCGGCGTCCACAATATGTGAGGCGCTTATCAAGGTAGTACATGTACCACACAAGAACCATGGGATTGTACAATAATTCTTAATTTTACCGTGCTCCTTATTAATACACACCATAGAGTAATTGCTCTAGTTATTACTCTATGGTATAAGGTCTGTCATGGTCTTAGCCCTGGTATATTATGATAGTATAAGTCGTGATATCAACTTCCTTATAATTTTCAGACAACTGCCCCCTACTCGATCGATTACAATGATGTGTGTTTGGGCCACATCGCCGATGGACGTCGCGTCGGGCGTCGAACATTCGCGAAGTCTTACCCCGCCACACCTCCCACCATTTGGCGTGTCTTCAAACGAGGGTTAACGCCGCCGTTGAGGCGTCGACACTCGACGCTAACCAGTTCTTGATGCATGTTCTTACGGAGACGTATATCGACTCTCGAGCCCTTGCGTGTGTTTGTCAACGCTTATCCGAGTTCCGTCGCCGTCATTTTTACCGTCGTTTTTCGTTTTTGGTCGACCTCGTGGTCTCGTCGTACCAGCCACCAGGTACGTCGTTACGCAACCCCCTTTGAACGAGTCGACCACCGTCGTCTGACCTCGTGGTCACGTATTTCCAGGGTGCATCTTCACGCGCTCCTGGCCCGAGTCGACTGTTCGTCGTGCGTCGTCGCCGCGCCATTGTTCGCACGTGTCATCGACCTCTCCCGTGCTTTATACAGCCCCACGTTGCTGTCACGTCGAGTGCGCTACCTGACCAACCACCACCTGAACGCTGAAGTCCGCCGTCACTCAAAACTTAGGACCCCCGTGGTTTCTGTCCGTCGCCCGTCACGGACCAGTCACCAGTGCGCCGAGCGCGAAACGCGCTGACGCAACTAGTGCCAACCCAAGCTGGTCACGTAAGCAGTGTCGTCTTAACCTGGTAACTGGTTGGCCGTCCTGTTTTCACCACCACCGCAGTCCAGGCGTCAGCTGCTGTCGGATTACCACCTTCAGATAATATGTTGTTTTTATATTGATTAATATCTAATTTTGTATAATTTTTGTACTATTTTTCATTAATACCTAACCTCTGTAAACCTAATTGCCTAGGGTGTCCTTTTTTATTGTAACAGTATGATACCTTAAACTCCTGTTATCTCGAGTTTTATTTCCGTGCACGTCGCAATCATCGCGCGGCGTGCTTTTACATTTATGCTGAGCACGGTTGTTAAATCATGTTGAAGCGTAAGAATCTCGTCAGTCGAATCAGCGCCCACACATATTATGTCGTAGACATATGATTGCTGCAGAATCGCCTATCGTACAGCATTATGACCAGCACAGTCGTGATCTGCGATGGCGACTTATAAACGGAGAGCCAAAAACGTAGCGCAGTTCAAACCGTTGGTCACCGTATTTAATTTGTATTCTACGAGTTGGTCATGCGGAGATGCTCGCCCCAAAATATATTGGAGGGGACGGTACTCGAGCGCTACTAAGACTTGCTGGTACATCTTACAGATATCTGTGATGAATGTCAGCTTGTGCACCCTGAATCGAGTCAGGATATAAACAAAATCCTGCTGCAGTTTTGGACCCTGGTAGAGGCAATTATTTAACGACGCCCCGTGGTAGGTTGTGTCCGCAGCGTCAAATACGACCCGAATTTTTAAGTCGCCCTCGGACTGGTGGTGGATGATGTATCGCACCGGAGTAGATGCCACTGACTTGTGTCTTTTTCTAGCCGATTTTCTGATAGCCGGCGTCGACTTGCAGGCTGTATCACGATATCCATATTATCTCGACTCCTATCATCGTGCTTCTTGTTTTTTTCGGTTATTTTTCTACTACTCGTTGTCGCTGTACATAATATATTAGTGTGTCACTCACTGTCACTGTGTCGTTCGCACGGTAGCTTTATAGTTTATCCTCGTGAAGGCTACATTCCGCTACAGATCCTAACGTCCTGACGCACCGACGTGGATCGGTCAAGTGGCAGGTTTTGAAAACCACTCAACATGGTGGAGAACCAAGTGGTAACAGAAAATCAGCAAGAAAAATATGTCAAAACGACGTCAAACATTATCACCTAATCCACCGAAAACTAATAATATCAAAGCTGGCAGTAAATCTACTAAAAAAGTTCATACGGTCGTTGATGAAAGAGTACTCTAATTATCTAGGTTAAAACCTACACAAATTAAACAGGATTCAGCAATCTGGTATGTAGAAAATAAAGGAGAACATGATTATATTGAAGATATTATTAAAAATTAAATATTAGACAACATTCAATGGGAATGTGAATCAATGTTAGCTGATTTAATTGTACACAAAAGACTTTAGGTCGAGCAGAGCTACGTAAATCTTTTTTTTAAGTTCTACAAGCAGTTGTTCC
>NW_019104447.1:0-31012 GCF_001856785.1 Myzus persicae
ATAATAATAGTTGAACAGTTAATTTGAGTATCTTATATTTGATTAAATTATAGGATTTTCTTAGTTTTAAAAGTATTATTTTCTTATTATAAATAATACATATATTAAAACAATGAGAATTGTTTTATTATTGAAAACTTATGATTTCATTGAATTAAATCTGCACATTGATTTATATTTATGATGCAATTTCATAGGCTCGAAATCATCACCTTTTTTCTTTGATTTTACAGTCGTTTTTCATTAATCCTACAACACATTTCTCTGAGTGATAGTATTTCGTGAGGTTGTTAAGCGATAAATATCAATCAATCTATATTATGTTGTATAGATGTTTTTATGCGTATGCACTAGTACACATATTTATGTACCTATACATTTAAATACACTCAACCTAAAACGTTGAATTTTATTTTGTTTTTAATAATTGTAAATTGAAGTACTTATAGAAAATGCAGTTTCTTATAAAAATATAGCATTTGTAAATTGCTTTAGGTAGATACAAAACATAATTTATATAAATAACATTGTACATAGGTATATACCCGAGTACTTATAATAAAATATTAAAAATATATTATTATTAGGGCTTGGATAATACCCAGATAAAAGATATATACAATTAAATCGGTTAATCGGTGTGGCATAAAGATAAATTTGAGCAATTTCTAATTTAAAACCATATAACTTGGAGATATATGGGTAGTTCAAAATGAAAATATTTAAAATGTTTATATTGCTTTGAAATTAAATACACAGTATTACACTTCAATTATTATTGATGATGCATATTGCATATTGCAACATTTCCTTTTTATTATTTTAAGCCATATAACTGGCAATTTATGTATTCATTTAAAAAAATAACTTAAGTTGGTCAGTTATTTGTAAGTTTCCATATAATTTTTTTAATTAAAATAAAAAATAAAGAAAACCATTAGCTTTAAACTTTTTAAAATGCCTTAAATCAACTTAACTTAACTTAGTAAAAATTATCACCAACATGCTCAGGGGCTTGATAAAAAGTATAAAATCCATAAAAAAAAGCAAAAAATGACCCAAAATATGTTTGCGGCTGCAATATGGAGTAGGTACTCGAAAACATGTTTAATATAGCTTGGAAAGCATTGTGTAAGGCATTAAAAACAAAGATGCAAATGCTTGCGATCCAAGCCCGAATTATTATAACCTTACATTCAAGCTATAATATTTGTCTTATAACTTATAACAGCTATATAATATAATAGATATACATTCAGACTTTCGGAGGCCGACTGGGCCAGCAGGATATCGGAAACTTTCCCGGTGGGCCTATGATTACAAAAAATCAGGGACGGATCCAGAGGGAGGCTAGGGGCCCAGACACCCAAGACATATTATTTTTCAAACTTTTTTAATAATTATACAGATCCTGTAATTACTATATTTAAAATTACATGTATTTTTGATAGTAAAAAATATGTTATTATACGTATCATTCTGCAGGGGTGCACAAACTAAGATATTATACTATCTTAGTTCATAATGGACAGTGATTCCAATATTGTAATTTTACATTAACAAAAAATTGTCCCCCCTCCCCCAGATCATTGCTCTGGATCCGTGCCTGCAAAAAATATAAATATAATATAGAAGTATGGTATAATAATATAAAAATATAATATTAATAAAATCGGTATAAAAGTACATTATAAATATTTTGTATTTTCGTATCACAACGCGTGAGTGAGAAAAATTTATTATAATAAGTGTTTAAAAGTTCAGATTTCGGTAAGAGCGATAGTCCACCCTCCTCGGTATCAATGCATCACAAGAAACTATTATTTATCACTAGGGCGTGGATTAAAATATAAACTGCATTTTTTTCTGAATTTCCTAAAACTTAGAAAGCAAAAATTTTGTTTCATACGTTGTTTAACTGAAAAATGAAATTTTTAATTCACACTTTTTTAATTAAAAAAAAAATAATGTTGGTGTTTTTAGGACATTTTTATAGTTTGAAGTCATTTTTTTCAAATTTTATATGAACAAATACAATTTAATATAAACTTAAAAAAAAATTCAATATAGTTAATTAAATATTATTTGTTTAACTAATATTTATATTTTTATTACGTACTATGTTCACCCAGTGCCGCAACAGCCGGGGGTGCTAGGGGTGCAAAGAACCCCCGGGCCCCCTGTAAATCATAACAATGGGCCCCTTTGCCAGTGGCCGAACTATTTGGAAATTGTTTTCTTTTAAAATATTTATTTGTTATTTAAAAATAGAAATAGAAAATATTATTAACTTATGAGTATGTTTAACAGTTATCGCAACCCGCATCGCCAAGACACGCCATACAAGACGTCTTATTTAGGTCTTCGGTGTATTTTATAGGTAGTGACATTTCCAAGAACAATTTATACATGTACAGAAAAATAATGGTTAGTCGTTGCCGGATAAATTGAGCAGGCATCGGCGGCGGCGGCGCGATAACGAAAGACCAGGGCCCAGGGGTACGCAATAAAATAGTGGTGCGCCGCGCGGTCAAAACACACCGCGACTAGTTTAGGATACACCGAAAAGTACCACCGCCGCCGCCTGCTCAATATATCTGGCAACGACTGTACAAAACATATTTTTTCTATTTATAGATTTATAGGAAATTAAAAATTTCTCAGGAACGACTAACAAATATAAGCATTTTAAACATTGAAAAGGCACGAACAGATGAATTGAATATTGATCACATAATTGATACTTTTGCAAATCAAAAAGCAAGGAAAAAAAACTTTTTAAAGTAAACATAGTATTAAAAATTACCCATATTTAATGTAATAAATTTTATTGTTTTTTTTTTTATTATTTATTATTTTATAAATTATATATTATGTGTTAATATATGTGTTTTCATGAAGATAGTGTTTAATATATTTTATTACTAAGGTGTTTCACAAAGTGGTTCTTACTATCTTATTATTTTATCGAAAAAAAGAAACTAATGAATACATTAGAATAATAATAATTATTATTTATTATGATATAAAACAAAGTCCTAACCAAAGTTATAACAAAATATTGAAAATAATAATTTAATATTCTCGAATTTCTTAATTTTGCTATGTTGTGACGGCTGATTTCCAATTAAAATGTTTATTGCATTTAAATTGAGAAAAGAAAGAAAAGAAATGTTATTAAGTGCCGCTATCACTGCTCCTTAGTCCTCACTCATATGTGTTCAAAGCTCTTCACCTATCTGTAAGCAGTATAGCAGTGAATATTATATTAACCACATAACATAATGTATATAGCTAAAAACAACAAGCAATGTGTAATGACCTATTGGTGCATGAAGATGGTCTCAACTAGGCTTAAATTTCTAGGGGGGGGGGGGGCTATACAGCCCACCTAACAAAACTATTAATTTAAAATAACCTATAAGCGGCTTATATCTAAATAAATAAGGAATATTTTTTGGAGGGGGGCTTGCCCCCCCCCCATTGTTGCGCCTCTGTACATGGGCCCTTTATAGTTGCTCGCACACCCACCAATATGTACCAAGTTGCGGCACTGTGTTCACCCCTATGCCCTGTAACTTGAGTTATACCATATTACCATATAATGGTTACACAAAACAACACTTACCAATAAGTTATTAGGCACGACACAATTCATTATTAAAAACTGACTTACTATTGGTAGATGCAGATGATGTAGAAATAACATTTTCTTGAAATTTAAGCTTTCTGTCTATGTTTACTGGTATTGATGTGCTGAATAACTTGACTACATTGTCGATAGATACTGATTTATTACAAGATTGACAGTATAAAACTTGTCCATCATTTCTAAAAGTTTCATTTGGAAATTCTTCCAAATAAATATTAGCTTTAGATCTTTTTGATTTTCCCGCCGAATCAAGCCCAAAGGCTTTACAAGTCTCCGCGATCGGTGTGGAGTGTCCGCGACAGATCATCCCCCCTCTACACATCCGTGGCCGACGATGTCCACTCCAACCTTCGTCCGTCCGATTGCGAAGTTTTGTCTTTTGCCAACGGCCGAACCTGGCGGGTCCAGTTCACTCGCCTGTTCGCCACATTTGTTTTTTCCTTTGTCAACCGCGTGGTCAACCGACCTTATTTCTGGTCGTTCGTATAATTGTCCATTTTCTTTTACGTGGTGTACGCGACAATCGTCGCAAGTCTCGAGACAGTCGGGGCCTGACGTGTGCGTCCCATCCGTTATTTAGTATCGAATATCGATGATCCATTTATTGTGACACTGCCATCATAATTTCTCCATACGTGCCACCACGGTCGCCTTACCAGTCCATACTACAGCGTGGCTTTGCCGAGTTGCAGACAGCAGTACAGGTCATACTTTCTGTTCTCATTTATTGTTATTAATTATAGTATATATTTTATATTGTATGTATTCAGACGAATAAGTTGTGATTTAATTATTAAGAGTAATACGGGCCCGCACATTATTATTTATTATCATTTGTCATGGTTATATACGCTGTGTTGCGATTAATATATTATGTCTGGCGCACGGCGTCTGTTTATTGTATCATAATTTGTATTTTGTATTATTGATATTTTCACACCGTGAGGTACCTATATATTCCAACACTCCGCAAGTCGTGGCCGACAACCGCGGCCCTTGTAGGAGCGGTCGCGGCGTAACAGTTGTTATTTGATGACTTGATGTCGAAGGCGTACAGTACAGAGACCTAACCGTATCGCGATCGTATCGTAAAATACTAAAATAAAAACGGAAATTCTTTAATAATGCAGGATGCGTATATTTATTTGTAAAATATTTAAAATATACACGACAATTCTACAAATATTACATAATTTATGTATTTATTTGTAAACAATTTTAATTATTCTAAAATATTTAAAATAATATGAATATTTAAAATTAAATGAAACATATTATACAGATATCAAAAACCTTCGGATGTTAAAACTAGATAAAAATATTTATTTAAATTAAAATCCGTTCCCTACCAATAACTGTTGTTTGGGTAGCAGGTCCGAAGTATAGATATTTCGGTTTCCTGTTACACCGATGTTTATAAGATAAGGACAGTGAGGAACAGGATATGAGAATGAAAAACGGTGAGACAAAGACGTAAATTGACGATAACCTTTATTTTACCGTTGTAGCGAGCTGTGACTTTGTTAAAATATTATAAATAACCTGGACAAGAACTCTATATATATAATAATTGAGGAAGGCCTACAAAGCGCCTATTCATTATGATAAATTGCGCGTGGCCTCGAAACGTATATGTTCAATGTTCATAGATATATAACTACTTATATGAATATTATTAAAATAGTTCACACTAAAAGTGTTGTGTTGCCTCTGTAGAGATGACAACGACCAGATAAGCAAGGGACATCCGGCGTGTGCAGCGCGTGGCTGACCACGGTATAACCTTATATGGTAAAGTAGTAGGATAACAGGCAGGGATATGATCCAAGTATAGCCATTATAAAAACGTCTCACGAATAGGCTTCGGTAGACGGACCAACAACACCGAGCTAGCCGGACTAACACCACCGAGCTAGACGGACCAGCAACACCGAGCTAGACGAACTAGACGGATCAACACCAACGACAAGCTAGGAGCTAGGATATTAAAGTCACATCTCGCTAGTCTCCATTATTTAATATAGTCACTTTGGACTTGTGTTTTGTATTAATTAAATAAAAAGTATTCAAATTATAAAGAAAAGTCAAACTCTTGTTCATTTATTTTCAACACCATCAAACGAGCGTAGTCAGATTGTTACACCGTCTCATGACTATTAACAACGAGTGGCTAGAGGTGGGAGCTCATAACTAAAATAACTAACGACATGACATATTAAATATCTAAGGATATGAATAATTGATAACGTTACGCGACCCTGGGATGAAGCGTAGGACACGCGCGTGTGGCTGCAATTCTAGAGATGTGGACAGTCTCCCGGTGTGTCTGGCAACGCCGCGACTGGCGACTGCGTACATTCGCAGGTTAACAACGAATTCGTACGACACTGCACTGATGGGTGTTTACGAGCGTTCGGTAGACGATCTGACAACAAGGCGGCGAACTCGACTATATAGTACCGCTATCAACAATCGGTGCCGTGCATGTATACACCGTGCGCACGGCGATGGGCGAACAGACGATTCGACGGCAGCGGGTCTCGCACAGCGACGGATAGAATAAGTACGTAAAGGTTGAAATGAACGAGAAAATGATTACAAGAAACACGACGAACTATTGAGGCATATACTGATATGCATACAGCGACGGGTATAATACGCACTATTTTGACATCAACGGTCGTGGACATGAGCGCAATACAATTTAACTTTGTGACGGTGCCGAGAAAATCAGAGAGAGAAAAAGAAAAATCTTTAAAAAAATCCCATTAGAGCAGTTTAAATATTATGTAGGCACCTAAGATAAATTATTAAACACATTAAAGGAGTCTTAAGTTGATTTCTGAGAAAATCGAAGATTGGTAAAGGATGCAACATTCATTCATCAAAACGTTTGCACCTATATTTAAGTTTTACATTTTGTAATGACAAAATGGCAAGGGCCGAGGGTCAAAATATAGAGATCTCAGTCAGCATAGTCGCCCCAGCTACCACTGAATACATTATTATGTTGTGTATATAGTGTATGCCGTATGTCAATGTAAAATGATGTAAGTTAGTACTGAATATTCAATACAAAAATAAACAAACAAAACTTATTTAGTTACACACAAAAGAAACCTAAAGGTACGGTTTCCCTGCAACGTCAGACGCGAGAACAGCATGGCTGCGTCGGACGCGGCGTCTAGACGCAACCTACGTCCAGACCGGTAGTGACGCTTGACGCTGCGTCTAGACGCTGCAGGGAAACCGTACCTTAAGGGACTCGATAGCTACAGTAATATTTCAATTTTCTACAACTATTGATTTTTAAATTTCAAAAAATGGATAAATCAATTTTGACAAAAATTATTGTTGTTTACCTAAAACAAGTATTCCAGTTTTTATATAATTTAAATTTTATATTTTCCGTTACTTATAAAAAAATTTATTTTTATTTTGAACAGATCTTTCGAAGGACGTTGGATTATGAATATAATATGTCATTTATTTTCTCAGATTCAAAATAGCATATATTCAAATTGCGACTGCTCATTTTGGATTCAGAGCAGATGAGCGATATCATTTATTGATTTTATAATATATGTTTTTTAAAATTTTTTTTTGTATCTGTCATCTTTGGAACAACAAAAATGTTTCGATTTTCTTCAACAGCATCTTTTCTGACAAGAAAGTGAATATGGTTGGTACTTAGGGGGGAGGGGATAGGGTCGAAAGTCAAAGATATTAGTATACGAATTAATTAAATAGTTTTCGAAAACGTCAGGAAAAACAAACGAAAAATTCAGGAAAAACTTAGATTTTTACACAAAATTGGTTATTGACAAAATCGATTTTGGTTTTTGGCGTAACTTAAATGATACATATTTAACAAGAAGATATAGAAAATTCAACAAAAATTTTTAAGAGCGTTGGAAGTAGACAGTGGTGAATAGTGTATAAAACAATGATTTTTTTATTTTGTTATTTTTCAAAAAATAATAAACTTTAGTACTTCAAATTTTCATAAAATTATATTTTACTTTATCATTTTCTTTGCATGGTAAAATTTTTAAAATATTTTGAGTAGTTTTGTGTTATTTTTAAACATTTGAATTTTGAATTTTCTTTAGTTTTGTATACTATAAATGTCAATAAAATGTTATTCGTTGGTGCAAAAGCTTGAAAATTTAATACAAGGCTCCTCACACATTGTTACAATAATAATGTAAAAAAATTAAAAACACAAATGCAAGATTTTTTTTAGCTAAGGATTGAAAACATACATGGTCCTTCATAAATAGTAAATTCTGTAACCAAAAAATCTATTAAATATATTAATAAAGTTTTATTTTAAACAGTTCAGTTTTGACCGTCATTAGGAACATGTTTCCGTTATCGATAAATGTTATCCGAATAAGTTCATAGTACGCGATTATATATACGTGTTTAATACGTATTTTCCAGTGAGTAGATTATACATTTATAAATTATTATGCCTATTATTTGCATTAAATGTAAAGATAGCATAACTAAGGAAGATTCAATTCAATGTGTTATTTGTAAAAAAAATCTTCATTTTTACTGTGCTGGTTACATGGAGGTAAATTTTAAAAAATTATCTTCCAACACGAAATCAAGATTCTCATGTGAATATTGCTTATTATCTACCAATAAAGCAAAGTTGAAGATGGATTTTTTTTTTTTTTTTTTTTATTAGCTTTTAGTGTAACTATGATAGCTCAACAATTATTGAAATATAACAAGATAATTATAAAGGTATACAATACAAAATAATAAGTGCTGTATAAAATAATGATGGTTCGAAAACCCAATAAAATGTGCAGTTACAGATAACGACAATAGAAATTATTATAATATAGTTAATGAGGTAATAAATATTGGACTATGGAATAAGTTAAGTCTTAGACATAAAATAAAATACATTACTATTATGTTATGTAAGGAAAAATTATTACAGAAATAGCTATGGAGATAAGGAAGTTTTGGGGATTAATGTGTGTAGGACTGAAGAGAGGAGAGTAATTAGAGGACTGATTAGAGAGTTGAGGTTGGTTATAAAGTTAGATAATAGGACGGGAAAATTATCTGTGGAAAAATCTTTGGACCGGGTGGCTTCAGCGTAAGATTTTGGTCTGGGATGAGATTTTAGCGCCGGAATTTTGGTTGGAGAAGCCTTGAGAGGACTTGAGTTTTTTTGAGCGCTTATGAAAGCAGGGCAGCCCCTGTAGTTGGCGGTGTGGTCCCCGGAGCACAGGGCACATTTTGCCGGGCAATTCCGATCTTTGGAACATTCCTTGGTGTGATGATTTGCTCCGCATTTAACGCAGCGAGCGATGTGGTAACAATAATTTTGAGTGTGGCCATATGATTGGCATTTATGGCACTGCGGAGGACCGCGGTTCTATTTGTGCGGTTTTTCTATAATGACTTTAGTGTTAAGTAAAGACGAAATTTTTGTGATACCCACATTGTTTGCATCTTGAGAAACTTCTATAAAAAATAGAGGTAAGGGGCGTTTGTTTTTATCAGATATGTTTTGAACATGTACGACAGAGTGTCCCAATTCTGATAGAGCAGAAACAATATCTTTTTCAGTGGTAGAGAAGTGTAAGTTTCTGATAACAAACCTGACTGATCGAAATTGACGGGGTTTGAAGGTGTGGAATTTGGCGTCGGTGTCATTTAGATGTTTCACAATTAAGTTAAAATTTGACAAACTCGAAGGCTGAACAATAAGATATAATGTTGAAGATTTGCACGTGAAACCATTCGGACCGATAAGATTCGTTAAGAGGTTTTTGAATGATGAATAATTTGAAATATCTTTGATATAGATTGGCGGTGCTGGAGAATCCTCACCCTGGTCGATAATGTGAGCGTTGCCATGATTAGATCTGGATGTAATAGATGGTGTAGAAGTTTCGATTTCGTTGGAGGCGAGAACGGCGTATCTGTTTGGTGTGATGAAAATTTTTGATTTTTTATCGCCATGGGTAGGTGATAAAGACGAATTTGACAGATTGCGCTTTGACTGATTTGAGTTAGTAGGATTAGGTGGCGAACCGGGACTCATGTTCGGGTCTGGAACTTTCACGAATACGTAATTGTCGCCGACCTTGGCCAAACGAGCCATCTGGCTCATTTGTAGGTCTATGATAACTACCGATAATTGGCAATTGAATAAAATCAATTAACGAGCATAGAACAGAGATAACGGAACAAACACAGTGCGAGATACGTGCGTTCATGTTGAGCGCTGCGGCCGAACTGGAAGATGGATTTATCTCCTAGTAAGGATAATAAACTAGAGGAGATTATGACTTCCATGACATTTATGAGTGATCAGATTGATTCTTTTAATTCAAAAATTGATTCAGTATTAAATGAAATAAAAACCTTAAAGGCTGAAAATTCTAAAATTACATTAGAAAACATGAAACTTAAAAGTGAATTTGATTCATTAAAGATTAAATGTGATGAATTGGAACAATATAATCTTCGTAATTGTATCGAAATTAAAGGCATACCAAAAACTTTAAATGAAAATTGCTCAGATATAATTCAATCTATTGCCAAAAAAGTGGATTGTTATGTTATTATTAACTCAGCATACAGAATTGTCACAAAAGAAAATAATTCAGGAATTTTAATAGCTGAGATTAACTCTTTGGAAACGAAAAATGATCTTATACGCAAAATAAAAAAGATAAAGTTGAATGCAAATATGGTTGCTAATGTCTGGTCACCGGATGTTAAAATATTTTATAACGAGAGACTTACCAAATTCAAAAGATTGTTATTTGCGAAAACTAGAACTATTTGCAAGGAAAAACAATATAAATATGTTTGGATCAATAATGCTGAAGTATTAGTCAGAAAAGATGATGGTTCAAAAATAGTAAAAATTAAATCTGAATTAGATATTAATAAACTGTAAGTACTTAGGTAATATTAATGTATTTCTTTTGTTTTTAAAATTGTACTATGAATGTAGATACAATAAATGAAATTAATTCGATAAATAATATTAGCTCCATAGTCTTAGAAAATAATATTACTCAAAATTTTGAATATGAAAACTCTTTTTCATTATTAGCATTAAATATTAGAAGTATTAGATTACATTTTGATGAATGAGCATTATTTCTGGAATCAAACAATTGTGATTTCGATGTGATTGTATTGAGTGCAACGTGGCTTACCTATGATTTTAAATTTATTTTAAACGGTTATCAGTCACTGAACTCATTAGGTAAATTTAATAAAAGTGATGGCGTAACTATATTGATTAAAGAGCAAGTTAATTTAATAAATATAAGAGACAACATAATCAGTAACTGTAACTCTTTAGAATTAAAATTTAAAATTAATAATAGTACATATAATATTCTTGGTATTTATAGATCTCCTAATGATAATCTAGATCTTTTTATAAGTGATTTGGAGTCATATCTTATTAATAATACTAATAATAACTTAAATAAATTTATAATATGTGGTGATATAAATATAGACATTAGCAATATTTCTGTTTTAGCTACTGAATATCAAAATATTTATTTTTTAGTGGATTCGTTCCATGTATTAATAATTTCACTCGGAGTGTCAATAATTCTAACTCATGCATTGATCATATTCTTACAAAAAAATGTAGAAATTAGTGACATCAGTTCATATATAATAAAGTGTAACATTACTGATCATTATGCTACAGCGCTTTTCATAAAAAATAATTCTAGTATTAAGGATTGTATTGATTATTTACTTAAGACTAAGTATAAAACTGATTTTATTCATTTAAATATGCTTATAAAAACAGAAAAATGGGATACTTATCTTAATAGCACTAGCATTGATGAATCATTTGATAAGTTTAATCTCAAAATTAGTGAATTTATTAAACTATCTTCTAGTAAATATATTATAAACAACTACAAAAATTAAAATAAAAAGCTTAAAGATTGGATTACTAATGGCTTAATTGTCTCTTTTAGAAAAAGAAATCAATTAGCTTATACTTAAAAAAAAGACCTTTTGATAAAAATTTTAAATTAATATATATTAAATATGAAAATTTATTAACTCGATTAATAAAAAAAGCTAAATTATTACATTATCAGAGTAATATAACTAATGCAGGTAATGACTCTAACAAATTATGGAATATAATAAGACGTTTCTGGGAAAAGAACTAATATTTTTACAATCAATCAAATAAGAGATTATTACTGACAATATTGAAATTTGTAATATATTTAATAAATATTTTTCTAATGTCGGGCCTACCATAGAGAATAATTTTAAATCATCTGGTTTTAACTTTAAGTCTTTTGAATATCTGAACAACAAATGTAATACATCAGATTCAATTTATATTAATCCAATAAATAATATTGAAATTGAAAATCTATTGAAATCAATAAAGGATCATACTTCCTTTTATGAATCAGGTTTATCTAATTATATTTTACTACAAGTTGCTCAATCTATATCATACCCATTATCCTATCTTTTCAATCTTGCAATTTCTCTAGGTACATTTCCTAATAATTTCAAAAAATGTGTTATTCTTCCTTTATATAAAGCAGGTGATTCTAAAAATATCTCTAATTATAGTCCAATAGCACTATCCTTAACCATATCTAAGATATTCAAAAAATGTATAAAATATAGAATTCTACAGTTTTTAAACAAAAATAATTTCTTCTCAAAAAATCAATTTGGATTTTTAAATGGTAAATCAACTAATGATGCTTTATTTCTTTTAAATCAATTTATACATGACAAATTAGACAATGACTCTAAGGTTCTAGGATTGTTTCTAGATGTCAAAAAAGCGTTTGATAGTGTTAATCATAAGTTACTTTTAAAAAAACTTTATTATTGTGGTTTAAGAGGTAAAATGTATGATTTATTAAAATCCTACCTATCTAAAAAAACTCAAATAGTTAAATTAAAGAAATTCAGTAAGTACATCACTTGAGGTAACACATGGTGTTCCTCAAGGCACTGTTTTTGGCCCTCTATAATTTATAATATATATAAATGGTCTTTTAAATATCAATGTTGATGCTGAAATAATTTGCTATGCAGACGATACAGCTATATTAGTTCATAGTGGTAGTATAGAGTCTTTAAATATAAAAGCAAACAATGTTATTAAAGATATTAAAGATTGGTTTGATAATAACTTATTAGAATTAAATCTTAATAAATCAAAATATATTCACTTTAATATTAACTCAGTAGTAAATAGTCCAGAACTAAATATATGCATACATTCATTTAAATGACAATCTGGTATTTGTGATAATTGTGTTATTCTAAAGAATTCTAATTATTTTAAGTACTAAGGCCTCACCTTGGATTGTAAATTTAAATGGAATCACCATATTAATATTCTTACAAATACTATTCGAAAATTTTTTTTATGTATTTCATGATTTGAGACATATATTTAATACTGATATGAAACGTATAATTTATTTAGCTTTAGTACAATCTATTTTATGTTATGGTA
Source organism: Myzus persicae (assembly GCF_001856785.1). Taxonomy (NCBI): domain Eukaryota; kingdom Metazoa; phylum Arthropoda; class Insecta; order Hemiptera; family Aphididae; genus Myzus; species Myzus persicae. The sequence goes on from NW_019104447.1 coordinate 13,176, forward strand.
TTGTTTTTTGGGGACAAGCGTATGAGTCTCATATTCATTCTTTAAGTATTACTTTAAATAATGTAATTCAATTTATATTCAATTTACCAAGGCTTACTAATAATGAATTTGTATACAATGTTTTTAATCTACTTAATATTAGATGTTTATAGAACTTATTACTCACATATCATAGTTTTAAGAATAATACTGTTCATATTGATCATATTTATAATACGCGTTATAAGACTAATATTAATCTATATGTTCCTCTATACCATAAACAGTTTGGCATTAAAAGTGCTATTTCAATTGCAATTAGATTATGTAGAATACTTAAAATAAATATATGTAATTTTAAAAATGTATAAGAATTGACATTATACTTAAAAAATGTTGATCTTTCACAAATAGATTTACGATTATTTATAAATAACATATGATGTAATTATGAAAATTTTGTTTTAGAAATATGTATGTAAATTGTCAATAATTGAACTCAATTAAAACTCCCCATCACATGCTATGCTTATAGGGAGTTGCAAATCTTTGTAATTTATCTTATATATACCTATACTTTTGTACCGTTTTTTTTTATTTGCGTAATATATACTATTATTATTATTAGTTATTTTAAGTTCAAATTTGGACGAAATTACGCATCGAAACCAGGATAACGATTCTAGTTATTTCGATGTAATTAAAAAATATTATTCGTGGGTACTTGAATCTTTTAGAGTACTAAATATATATTTTCAAAACATTTAATCGAATTTCGGATAAACTTAATTTAAACTGAAATATTGAATATTAATTGTTTTTTTGTGAACCCAAAATCTCAAAATAATATTTCCATATTTATGTATTAACATTTATACTTGTACTAACTGTATGAGAGGTGTATACAAAATGTATGTCGGTTTTGTGTACCTCAATTCAAGAGCAAATTAGCGCAGACGTCGGTATACCTCGCCTTTTGAAATAATTCGACGTTACGGGCAACTTCAAGTCGCTTATTGGCTTTAGCATATTATTATGGCATATTTTAAACGTGATTTAAACTACTTTCAAAACATTTATGTTATCTCTAAGAACAATATAAATATTTCCTTTATTGACGATCGCGCTGTACCGAATTTGTTCGTTCGATATTCATACAGCGCGCACCTTGTCGTTGGTATTCGTGAGCTCCGAGTTCCGACCCTGAGTTCGATCGTTAGCCGTTGGGGGGGACGTTGGCGTTTTTCGTCATTCAAAAATTCGCCATACAATATTATGCCAATTTTTTCGTTATTTTAAATGTCATACACTATGAATATGGGATAGTGGATCGACGGGTCGCGGATAATTTATTTTTAAAGATATTTATTAAATAATTGTGGTTAATAATTGCATAAGAAGTTTTTTTCAGATATTAATTTTTTAATGCATACTTATTATTTAAATGTTTGATATAAGCAAAATATATACACAACAATATTTACAAGTTACATTCAATTAACGAGTTTCTATTGTTTGTAAGAGAAATGTTCAAATTTCAGTTGGTTCTGGTTACAGTGTGTAGATCCCAAATCTTATAAATAAATTTAACAAATATTCATGAAAGAATTGTTCACAGTGATGTTCAAAGTAAACATTAAACATGAAAGTTTTGAGTTTTTGGTAATGGTGCTAAAAAAGGAAATTGATTAGTAAATATAGTGGCTACCTAATTCAAAAATATACTGGTAAAAATTATAATCTGGAGTCGTAAAAGACGAAAATAAATATGAAACTGTATTGATATGGTTTGATGTGCGTGAAAAAAGTACACAGATTTTTGCAGCGCTTAACATATAACAAACAATTTTTTCCTGAATATTGGTATGGATTTTTTAAGATTTAAAAATCGATTTCAAGTTCTGGATTTTTGTTGATATCTGGTTTTGTGTAAGAACAAAGCCTTTCTTCATTTTTCTATGGTTTTTAATAAACATGTTTATTTATGTATGGTAGTATTATAACATAATTTACACAGTTATTATAATGTTATTATTTATTCTACGGTACCTAAAATGCAGTGACCTTTTTTACAAAATTGGCGGGCTGTTCTCGAACGGTCTGTTTCGATGATAAAAGAGTTCTTTACAGTGTGTTTTACAACCATAGATAATGGATACATGGATAGGCCATGGCTATATTAACACTGTACGGGGTTGTGTTTTTTTTTTGTGGGAAAGAAAAAACATCTTTAAGAATGTTCTCGCTCTTACATAGGGTACTATTTAAGGTTATGTTCAAATTTCAAACAAATTCGTCGATGTACATAAATATTATAAAATAGAATAAAATCATAATAATTAAACCCAGTATAATATAATTATTAATTACCTTACAGTTTTCAAGTTAATTAAAATACTGCAGGTTTGCGCGCGATTGATATTTACCCCATATAACTTCAAAATTGATAGTACTAAAGGAATGCATGATAAACTCCAATAGCCTAACCATCTCTTTATTATCTATGCTTATAACATCAACCAGTCCAAAAATAAAAAAAAAAACAAAAATAGAGGGGCAAGTGTCGCTTCTATATATATGTTCTATGGTAGGACTGTAGAAGTGATAATATTATAACAAGTGTCGTATTATTCAACGGTACCTTTGAAAATAATAATATTATAAGCATCTCCAGCGGGCTGTGTTTATGTTATCAAAAACTAAATTTCAGTCAGTGATACTAATTCGTGACTACGACAAAGAACAGTTTCATTCAAGACCGGATACGTTGAGATCGTCGGTCGGCCATTTTCATTCGTTCAGTCGCGACCGATCAACCCCTACAAACAACAAACTCGCTGGGCGTTTTTCTTTCTCTGGTTTTTTGTTTGGTATCTGTTTTTTAACGTTGGCGTCTGGGATGCGGTGACTGCGTTCAGTCGAAGATCGTTTTCTCCGTGTTGTCGATACTCGTTTACAATTTAACTTTTGGCGTTGGTGTCCGTGGTATCACTGCCGTTCACTCGTTTTTTTCATAAAAGCCGCCGTCCGGCGATACGCTCGTTCGCTGAGAGACTCGACACCGAGTGCTTTTTTTTTGTTCCCGACTGCGACGGAATTGTTTCGCGAACACATCGTTATTTTGTTCACCTCAAATTGTCAGCCAACTTATATTTTTCACCGGATATTTATCAGAAGTAATTATTTGTTTGTTCGTTTTTTTTATTTGTTATAGTTAAATTAGTTATCAGATATACCTAACTAACATAAAAAATGGCACGGTTTTTTTTCTAGATACAATGCCTTACTGTTATACTTGTACTTCAAAATTGTACGGCAATACTACACAGGTGAGTTCAAGCTTTACACCCTATAGTAATACACCGTACGGTCAAAAACTTGCTGGGCTGATTGGAGAAGAATTTGTGGCTATTGTAACACCCGCTGATCACATGTGCCAGAAATGTACCTCACTTTTGAATCATTTGGACAAACTTGAAATTGATGGGCTCCTTATAAAAGAATCTATGGTGTCAAAAATACAAAAAAAATATGGAATATTGCCTCCTGATCAAGCTGTTAAGGATATTAAGGTAAGGATAGAAAATACTTAGAGACAAGCTACATGATATTAAGTTGTTATAAAAAAAATATCTTTACCCTTTATTTAGATTATCAATGGAAACGTATTGACAGAGGAACAACTACATAGACGTCAGCATAAAGTACCTAATGATTGGACACTAGGAGTTTCTTCTACTGCAACTACTTCTGCCGTTGCTACTCCGATAAAAACTCCAATAAAATTGTTGGAAACTCAGCAGAAACAGCACCAACAACAACAGCAACAACAACAACAGCAGCAGCAACAGCAACAACAACAACAGCAACAACAACAACAACAGCAACAGCAGCAACAACAACAACAACAACAACAATTCACTGACAAAATTAGAATGTACAAGTGCGGCTTTTGTGCATTCCGATCGAAAGAACTATCACATGTTCGGTATGTACATTATTTAATATTGTTTTAAAGTTATTTTTTATACTTTTTATTTTAGGTTCCATATGCGCAGTCATCAGAACAAAAAAGTGCCCTTAAAACCATCTCCGAATCTAGCAGCTGCTAAAACATTAACTCCGGTAAGAGTAAAAATAACATACGCGTTTTTACTCCCAACATACATTTTTAATATGGGATTAATAAATATTTTTACAAACCATATTTTAATTTAGTTGTAAACGCTTTCCATGATTTATTTATTTTATTTTATTTCGTATACATATGAATACTGGGCCCCACCTAGATGACTCGTGTGGGGGCCAGGAGTTCAGAAATATAGTTACATATGAATTACAAGTATATAATTAAAAAGAAATTTACAAAAAGAAATGAGCGTATGAAAAATTAAGGTGTATACAATTTGAGTTAGGTAGCTTATAATAGTTAATCAATTGATAATAAGTACAGAAATATTATTATAAACTTATTTCGTAAGGATAATCCAATAGCCACTGTAGAATGCTCCTTTTAAATAAATTTATTAGGAGGTTTGTTATATAAAATTGTATTTTATTGTATAGTTTGGTACCGATTGTTTCAAAATGTCTGCTTGTTGTGGTTTTTTAGTTTTTTTTTTATGTAAAAATGGTTTTTTGAGCATCTAGTGTTGGCTCCGTGCGTTATTGGTTGCAAAAAATTATGACTTTTTATGAATGTAACAGTTATTTTTAAATATATATTTTTAATAGGAAGTACATTTAGTTCAGTACATAAGCTTTTTGTAGGGTACATAGGTCTTTATTGAGCAATAATCTAGTAATTTTGACAGATTTGTAGGTGACTTATAGTATTTTCAAAAGCGCCAAACCAGCCTATTATACCATATTAAATAATCAATTAAACCAACGCTAAATAAACCTGACGTATTTTTGGTAAATCTAGAACTTTATTTAAATTTCTTTATATATACATAATTTTTTGAAGTTTTTTTTTTAATTGTTCAATTTGGTTTTTCCATTTCATATTGCTATTTATTTCGATACCTAAATAATTATTGTCTAATTGTGTGCAAGGGTCATTATGAATTTTTATTTTTGTTTTAGTAGCTAATACATTTTCTACTAAGGCTTGAGGGACAACACATGTTTTTTTTCTAAATTTAGAAATAGATTATTTTCAGTTAACCATTTTTTTATCAATTTTAAGTCTGATTTTATTATATTAAATATCTCATCCCCTGAGTCACCTGTACATAGCATAACAGTATCATTTGCATAACAAATTAGTTGACTTTTTAAGTGGAGTGTGCGAATATCATTTAGCTGTATGTTGAAAAATATGGAGGAGATGACTGTTCCTTGCGGTACACCACATTTTACAATATTTGGTGAACGGATAAAATCATTTATTTTGACACTTTGCTTTCTATCACTTAAGTATGAACAAAGTAGCTGTAAAGCTTTATTTCGTAATCCTAATTTTTCTATCTTATGTACCTAATAGAATGCTATGATCAATAGTATTAATTGCTTATCAAGATCTAAATAGACCGTAGCACATTTTTGAAAGTAATTTCATATAAGGATTTATAAATAAATTCAGTCACTTTAGTGATGGCTTGATCTGTGCCTTTACCTTTTTGGAAACCATATTGTGATTGATGTATAGTGTTGTTTGTTTCTAGAAATATAACAAGTCTATCTTTAGTAATTTTTTCAAATATTTTTGCAATATTTGAAATCATTGAGATCGGTCAATAGTTATTGATTAAATTTGTTTTGCCTTTTTTTGAAAATTGGTGTAACTATGGACAATTAGAATAAATTTGGTACTGTTGCCTTTGAAAGACTAAGATTGTAAATATGCTTTAGGGGGAGGCTAGTGCAAGTTTATTCTCTTTTAATAAATTGACTGTAAAACCGGTCGAAAAACCATTTTTTAGTTTTGAGATTTGATTTATTATTAACTTTCATCGGTAAGGATAAATTGATCAAGAATATGTTTATTAGCGGTGTTATTATCTATAACAGTGGTAACATTTTGAATTACATTTTGTTGATTTTTTAGTCTAGTGAGAAGATCTGATGCTACATTAATAAAGAAGTCATTAAATTTATTTGAGACAATTTTTCCATTTTCCTTTACATTTAATTCAGTACCATTATGTAGTATATTATTTGTGATATAATTTTGATTTTTACTTCTACCGATAAAATTATTAATTAATTTCCAAGACATATTGGGGTTTCTGTTTGCTTTTTCTAATACCGATTTATAATATACGTTTATCAATTGTGTGACTTTTTTTCGGAAATTTTTATATATTTTTTTTTTTCGTCATTTTTATTATGTTTTTTTACTTTGAGGTGAAGTTGATCTCTATCCCTAATTGCTTTTATTAATTCAGTGGTCGGCCATGATTTGATTTTCTTTAATTTTGAAGAAATATTTATTCTAACAGATGCTAATTTTACTAAGTTGCTTAATATATTAATGAAACATTTAGTAGCGTTATTTACATCAGAATGTTCGAAGATAGTACACCATTTTTGATTTGATATTAAGTATGATAATATTGAATAATTTATTGCGTTGATTGTGAGAGTATCTGGTTTATTTTTTCTATTACTTATTAAATTTCCAATATTAAGAAGAATTGGATAGTGATCATATATTGTGGTTGGATAGACTTTTGGTTTCAAATATTTAATTATCTAACTTTTTATAAAAATATGATCAAGGCAAGAGTTGAAAGCATGTCTAGTGATAGTATCAATCATTTTAAAATAACCAAATTCAGCTAAAAGATTGAGGTATTTATTTGTAATTAATGATGCACGTAGTATATTTAAGTTAATGTCTCCAATTAATATTTTAAAGTTAGCATTTATCTTTTTGGCTTTTTCTAACATGATGTTTTGTAATTCATCTAAGAACAATTTTACATCATTGTTAGGGGATCTGTAAATTGAATAGATTAAAAATCTAGTATTCCATTTTTTAATTTGAATTTCTAGAGCTGTATGTGATTGGGTTTATTATTCTAAGATGGAGGTTAAAGCTAATGAGTTATTTATATATACCATAACACCGTCGTTTTGGTTTTTATTTAATATAGAGTAGTTTGGTAATTGACAGATGTCAGCATTAACACTGTCCCTACCTAGCCATGCTTCAACTAATATTATTATATCATATTTTATAGGTGAGTTTTCTAATAATATACAAAATTCATAAAAATGCTTTTGAACTCTACAAATGTTAATCGCTATTATGTTACATACATTATCGCTATATATAATTGAATTTAGATTGTCGATATCGCATTCATTTGTTTTTATTTCATTTACACTTGGTAATATTAAATTTTCACCACACATTAAAGCAGTCATTTAGGTAAGGATATAATATAACAAAGTACTAAATTGGGAATATCTAAGATTGGCCATAGTAGTATTTACTATTTTTAAGGACATAGTGCAACAGATAAGGATTCCCATTAACAAATTTAACATATATTTACAAGATAAAGAATTAAAATTAATAGAAATGTACAAAGTAATAAGTGTGATATACCACTGACCTAATTTGGTTCTAACAATGGAAAAATTAATGAGGATTACAAAATAATAAGAATTAAAAGGTTTATAGCATGAATAAATAATTTATAGCACCTTAAATAATAAATGAAGATTATTTGCTATATGGTGTCGTTGATAAGTTTGAAAAATAATTTAGGAAATTTTGTTCGTATAAAGTATGGTTGTATCGGGGAAATTTTTCTGGACACAACATAGTTAAATATATAATATATATCAGAGACTTACAGGGAGGCGATTTACATGCGTTCAATGTCATTGGTGGATCTTATCCTAGTTATTTTAGAGTTTTCATTTTTTCTTATTAAGATATCCGCATTTGAGATCCATATGAATTTGTAGTTGTGTTCTTTCCCGGCAGCCATTGTTTTGGAGTAAAGTATTATTTTCTCTTTAGTCAAATGTTCATTTATATAAATCTTAATTTTTAATTTCCAAATACTCAATAACATTTTAGCATTCAATTTCTGTGATTTAGTGGCACTTATTAAATTTTTTCTCATTTCAGTGGTTTCGATTATTAGTGGCTGTTTATTATCAGTAAGATTTATTCTTGAAACTTCTGAAACATTTATAGAAATATTTAGTTTTTCAGCAATTTTTTTAACTGTAGTAATACAGTTTTAGTTGTCCGTTTTCGGTACGCCAGTAATTTCAATACCCATATTTGTTTGTTCAATTTTTTCAAGTTTTTGATTTATTTCAAGTATTTCATTTGAAAACCTTGTATTTTCATTTTTTAAATGGACGATTTTGGTCCTTAGGTGATTCACGTCCAACTTTTTATTGAATTCATCGAATTGCAAACTCATAAAAGTAACTGAAGTATTATGACTAAAAGTAATAATACTACTACACTTCACAACTTTCAATAATAATAAATGTTAATGCCCCGTTTCCGACTCAACTTAAATTGTACCTTGCATCAGTGATCATGTTACTGTAAGAATAGTAACAATGATACATTTTCTGTATAAATATATTATTATGACGAATAAGATTATAAATATAGATTATAGTATATACTTCTGTTTTAATTAATTGACTTTTCTAAAAAAATGTCATTAAATAATACATGCAACTCTTTAACTATTATTATAATTGCAATTAATAATATGAGACAAAATTTTGATTTGATCCTTTAATTTTAATTAATGTAATCATTACTTTAATCTAGGAACCACAAGAGAAAAATCAACTTTATAGGTGTCAAGTATGCTCCAAAACCTTTGATACTCGACCTTATTGCCTTAATCATATTAGGGAAGAACATAATGAGCTGATTCCATCAACCTCAAATGGAGTAAATGACAAAATAATTATTTTAATAAATCTTCATGTCTTATTTATTTTATTTTATTTTTAGCCAAAAGAAACTGACGGATATGAATATATGAAAGAAGAAAGAAAAACGGAAAATGCAGGTGATGGAGAAGAAACTGAAAACTCTCAAGAAAATATAACTGCAAAAGATGCAAAATCTGTAAAAAAAACTGAGTCTTCACGAGAAGAAGCCGATGAAGTAGGAGGAGAAGATAAAGAAGACACAGCTGTGCCTGAGCATGAAAAAGCTGATCAAGAAACTCAGGGTGTCTTCGACATTGAATCAATGTTGGCCGCAATGAAAAAAGATAATCCTACAACTAACAGTGGAGATACACAACACAATGCTTAAGATGTATACAACTTATTTACAATCAATGTTATGTTTATAAGCTCCAGTTTCACAATTCCAAATGTATTCTTCTCTGATGGTTTTTTTTATTTATAAGAATTAATAACTTTTAAGTAGTATTAATTAGGAGACTGTATTATTTATCATAATATTAGAAATCAGTTCACAATTTTTATTTCTAAAAATTATTTAAAAGATTAAGATATGGAGTACAATTATAATGACAATAAAAAAGTTAAATAGATTTTGGTTAAAAACAAGCAGTTTTTTTTTAATAAATTCTTAAACTACACTATAACTAATGGTGAGAATTAAATCAAACCTATTGCAATAATGTTGAAAAAATTCTTGAAGAGAAAATTCCGAAACTAGTTAGTTTCTACTTACACAAAAGTCATTTATTGTTTGATGTTTGTGTTCCTAAAAATGCATTTTAGTCATGAACCTATGTCATTATTAAATATTTATATTCAATTTCTAATCATAATTATGTTAAAGGCAAATTACAGACATCTAAACATGCATACATTTTCGTGAAATCAATAATAATTATGACAACTTAATTTCAAAAGAAATCAATACAAAAATATACATATAAATATTTAATGGCTAGAGTTATTAATTTTATTTTTAAGTTATAAAAGTAATTATTGATTTATTTTTAGTTAAAGTTTAAAATTATTAATTTAATACTTCAAATTATTTATGGTTATGAGTACAAATATTTGAATTACTTTTATGACAAAAGTTCAGAGCAATATCATGAATTTTAGTTATAGTTTGAATAAATCGTAGATTAATACATAAAAGGGTTAAACAATTTAAAAAACACATTGCAAAATCAATACATTCACATAGAATCTAAAATGTTTGATATTAACTTATTGTTGAAGTTATATTATTAGAAAATAAAGAATAGGTAGATATTATTTTATATTTTAAACAATTGTTTAAATGACTTAACACCCAACATGTAGAACAAAATATTATATACAATACAGACATGCAGCGCACTGAATTAAACTTCAAAGTTCAGCAGTTTATTTACCATCATCCAGTGAACTGTACTTATGAAAATGCTTATTTTCTACGATTGAAAAAAAGATAAACCTTAATTATATTCAAAACGTTTAAATTTCACAGTTTGGGAATAAACTGGTGTCTTAGTAGTGACATGTTCAAATGTTGTAAAAATTCAACTTCAAAAGCTCATAAAAATTTAGGTGACCGTTTGATAAACACAGAAAACCTTGAATTTCTAACTCAAAATAATTTACAAATTTTTGTGATGTTTGCATATTATGTCAACATTATACCTTCAGACCATCATAAAAGATTATTGTTGAATCAAGCTCAGTTTTTTAAGTATTAATAACAACTTATAAGGAACCTTGTATTTGACCAATCAAAATATTATTTACCGACGCTTTTGAAAACTACTGTGAATTTTTAATTTTGACTATGAAAACGAGACAATGACCTGGACGGAGTGGACCATACTCATCATTCCATAGGTAAAGTTTATCATCATCTATCTTAGAATTATTTATTATAATTTTGTTAAGAGAATGCCATCCCATTAGTTGGGTCCGATCTACAAACGTACAACGAAGCTAGATGAACGTTCTAAATAATCCATTTTAAAATTATAGTGAATTGAAGTATTAATACAATTTAAAAGTAGATTTATTATCTAGTGCATCTTTGTGCTTGTTAATATTTTAATTTTGAAGCCAGTTAGGATCATTTAAAATGCACATATCTTACCTTTAAATTGAAATTCAGTTCAATTTTAATCTAATTTTAAAAATAACAGAGTAAAATAGATAATTTCAAACGTAAAATTTCCTATATGATTCATATGTAAGACGGAGACAACTACAGGGGGCCATTTCATAGTTTATATATTTTAACATTTCCTTTGAATTGCAGGTCCAGACATTAGAATACAAGTGTATGTTAACAATATGTGGTCCAAACATTACCCAATAGAACTGAGTGTTTTAGTGATTCCGACTCTTATGTTTTTTATTGGTACCCAGCAAACACTGAAATATCTATGAGACGTCTAATATACTTCATTCTAATAATATGTCGGTGATGTATGTCTATTTTTATAAAATTTACAAAATTCTATTTGAATTTTAAACTTTATTTTTAAATAATATAATTTAATATTTTAAGTGAAATATACATAAATGCCAAATAATTCATAAGGATTTACCTATGGTAGTATGATTTGGTTATAATATAGTATTAAGTATATCCTATGAAATAATTGTATCGATAATGATTAATATACATAGTTTTTTAGACGTAATATGGATACTTGAGTGAATAGGAGCATATTATATCATATATATATTTAAGTGCAAGCTGATTATTTATTCTTCTTCTGTCGAACAAAAATAACCGGATATTATATAAGTTCCCATTTACTATATTTTAGTATTGTTTTTAAAATCACTTTATTACAATCCAATTTTAGTATGTATTAACTGACAATAAAAAGTCTTCCATCATTTTTGCAAAAAAATTAGACTATTTTTTATTTTATTTATATGTACAATAATAAAAATAAAAATAGGTACATGTTTAATTATATAAGATAGGAAAGATATTATAAATTGTATATATTGACATATTTTGTAGTGACATATAACATTTAATGAACTTAAAGTAAAGGACCCAAAAATCCATACCTAAGTTTTACATGTTAAAATGTATCGGTAGATATAACTAACAGTTATTATGACCTATTTCTCTTGGTCCCTTGAAAGTCATTATAAACAATTTTTACTGTACCCCAAAATTGAATTATCATAGAAGTTTTAAGATACTCAATTACATTATTCACCTTAACTATCATCTTTTAATCGATTATATTTAGTTATAAATAGTGGTACTCACTTGCCCGCCTTTTATTACTTGCGGATTTTTTTTTCCGGTAGGAGTGCACCAAAACTTTTAAATAGGCGTTTTGATTAAAACTTGTATATATTGATTTCATAACTGTGTATTTTTGTTAGGTTTCAACAATGGTTTATAGATGAGAAAAAAATTACAAAAAAGTTTGTAAAATGTACATCATTTTTAGAAATTCAAAATGTAGTATTATAACACATGATACACTCCACTTAGGTTTAGAATATTTAAGTGCACCTAAATAACCAATGGAATATATATATATATCATCACTTAGGTTTGACAAATGGAGTTTATTTCAGTCAACTGATAATTAATTATGATATAGATATGCTATTATATAGTTTATAAGTACTCAGTTAGAATAAAATAGCAGCCCACCATATAGCATTGCGTGACCAATGACCAGTTATTTATGTTGCGCAGAGGAAATCTGAAATACCTGTCAAAGTTCAGCCATTTGGTATGTTCATTACATGAAACTTTTTTGTTTATAATTTATATTAAATACAATTCATATTTTTATTACTACAGAAATAATAGAAATAATAGAAAAGTTAAGGTTGCCGTAATGAAATCTGTAAGATTTGATGTTCGGAACATGCCTTTCTCACAGAAAACTGTTGTTACTCTGAAAGATTTGATAATGTAGTCACTTGAACATATTGAAATAGAAGAGGTTTAAGTTTTGCCTGCGGATGTTGCCCTCCTTTTATTATTTGAGGTATTTTTTTTTTTTATGTTTCATCAATAGTTAACTGACGAGAAAAGAAATATAGTTAGGTTTGACTGAATGAATAATTCATTGAGATAATTATTTTTTTTTCTCGATTGTTCTAAAAATTACTGAGGATTATCAACTTTAACCTTCCAAAGGGTACAACTAGATCCAATTTGCTTCCAAAAAACTCTATTAAAGTTTAAAATCAGAGCATTTTTTCTAGTAGAAAAGTTTAGAAGTTGAAGTTGAACAAATATTTTCAAATACCTCAGACAAATGTCTGAAAATATGAGGCTGGATAAAATAACAAAAATAATTTAAGTACATTTTCAATCCATGCTCCCCACATCAACCGTTGTAAAAAACACATTATTTTAAGCATTGACATGATATAACAATAAAATTTACAATATGTTTATTCCAATGTTTGTTTTTCAAGTCCAAGACTAAAAACATCTGTACAACCATTTAATGAAATATCAAAAGGTTACAGGTAAAATACTAAAAATACTTATTAATTATTACGTAAAGACTATTTAACATCTTTTTACTATTATTTAAACAATCAAAATACTGCTGGATTTTTATATTTTATCTTGTCTGTTCAGTGATATGAATTCTCCATTAAATATTGACCATGAAGCAACCATGATACAAGACTCGCTTACAGAAATTACATAGAACTATAAGACAAAAACAACATATACGGGCGTGACCTGCTCGTAGTTAATAGTTTTGGATTTTAACATTTCCTTTAAATTTCAGGTTTAAGAACACTAATATAAGTGTTGAACCACCATGAATCACCATCATCTCTACCTAATGACGACAGTATTGTAGAATCAACACTGAAGCTTTTTGATAGTCACTCACCTTAATAATCAGTTAGTTGTTTAATTCAGTTTTAACTTAACTACTAAAATTGTAATATTCTGGATTTATAAAGAAAAAATTAAAAATGAATTGTTATTTAAATTTTTTTATAACGTTTAGTTGTATTATATAGATTTAATCTAGTATTTTGTAAGATAATAATATTATAAGACTATTTTCTTTTTCTTTTTAAATAAATAGTATGGAATAGAGTTAAAGAATTCTATTGATTTAAAAATATACGTATGTCCGTAGTTGTCCAAATAATTGTGTCATTTTAGAAAATTATCATTGCATTAAATACCCAGGCCTCACCTTAGACAGTAATTTAAAATGGAATTACCATGCTGATAATTTAACAAATACGTACGTCGTACATATTTTTATACTTTTCATGATGCAAGTAATATATTTAATGTTAATATAAAACTAATGTTATATTTATCTTTAGGTTAATCTGTTTTTTATTATGGTATTGATTTTTGGGGACGAGCATATAATTCTAGTGTTAATTCATTCAAAAATGCTCTAAAATGTGTAATTAAATTTATTTTTAAAATACCTAAAATTATGTAGTAATTTTGTTTATGACTTTGTTTAATTTACTGAGTAGTTACCTCAAAATTTATATTTTAGGTAAAAATATGGTAAAAATGTTCTAATTAATTTTATAAATCAAATAATAATACTAATCATGTCACTCAGAACTATATAGTTTACGTTACAAAGAAAATATAAATATGAGTGTTCCTACCATCTTTTGGTAGTTGTCTGTTGCAGTTAAACTATGTAGAATTCTAAAAATTAACTTCAATAAGTTCAATACTGTAAATTTACTGAAGTCAATCTTCAATAATGTCGAATTTACCCATTTTCGTTTATAATTGAATATAAATCTATTTAGATGTATCTCAACTCAATTTAAACTTCCCTGCTCAAGCTATGATGCTTGTAGGAGAGTAGCAAATGTTTTTATTATTATTAAAATATAGTACAAATTGACTACTAATTATCACATGCTTATAACTACAATTTTAACCATTAAAATAAATAACAAGTAGGTACTCACCAGATCATCGGTTATTTGCTCCAAAATAAAAAGCTGAACTTTCAAAACACCTCTTGAAAAAGAAGAAAATAATTGAACTGCACAATTGCAATACCAGAATACTGGTACCTAGACTGTAATAATTTTTCACTTGTGTGTGAGTAACAATGTTCACTGTTCACTATCTGGCGGATTCGGTTTGAAGATATTATCGATTGTAATACCGATGAGTTTTACCACTAATTATTAACGGGTGTATCACCTTGAATATTCGAATGTCGATGAAGTCCGCACTCCGCAGTAACCTCGGCAGTAACAGAACACACGACACGTCAGTACGACTCCACAACTGCAATTCTACGGTGTCTAAATTAGCATAATATTCTATGGCACCAATGAACTTAAACGAAGTAAAACGAAGTTCGAGCGGCTGTGAACAGACCAACAGTCAAATATTGTATTGAGACGCCGCGCGCCGATGACATTATTATCAGACATACAAATCATACTCAGTGTTAAATTGTATTACATAACACTTACCCACCTAATTAAACAATATTTAGCTATATTTATAATTTATCCATTATACTGATAACATGGTAATGCAACTAATAACCTGGCTATTATTATGATACACAAAAAATACCTAAATAGAGGTTGTAATATTGACAATTATACACATTTTTAGGTTCGTAATATAATAATATATGGGTTACGTTTGTTGACTCATATGGTGGCGTGATTATTAAAATACTTATAGGCAGGTATAAATGTTTTTAGTTTTTACTTAAAAATTAACATTTTACTATTCGGTTAAACTAAGCGAAGTTAATTTTAAAATATAATAATTAATTTCAATAACTAAGTTAAGTTATAAATAAGGTTTTTTTATGTGCCTATATAAAACAATAAAACTACCTATTACTATAAAACTTATAGGTAACGGAATTTTTTTGCAACTAAGTCCAAAAACCCACGGGCCATAATATAATATGAGACGACAAGACGTGTTCCATAATTTTTTGCACCCACTGCGTATTTTTATCTTCTTCTGTACCATCATTATCATTTTCAGTTATCTCATTTGGTCTATTATCTTTTTTATGTGAATGCAAGACTGCCATATTTTATGACGTCTAAGTAAAATATTTCTATTTGAAAATGCATCACTAATGTTTTTTTATATTACGGTTGCAATACCCCAAAATGTAAAGAGCCATACACCACACCAACATAAAGTTGTAGCACTAATAAGCATTAAGTTTTCCACTCAAA
Source organism: Myzus persicae (assembly GCF_001856785.1). Taxonomy (NCBI): domain Eukaryota; kingdom Metazoa; phylum Arthropoda; class Insecta; order Hemiptera; family Aphididae; genus Myzus; species Myzus persicae. The sequence goes on from NW_019104447.1 coordinate 29,256, forward strand.
CGAACACCAGCTTTTATTTAGAACAAGAACGCTATAAATCAAAATAAGGCAGTCTTGAATTGACTACAGTGATTAATTTTATAAAATGAATTACTCTACTGCCATTTAAAGAAAATATTTCTCTGATCTAGTAAAACTTATGTTCAAATTGAATAATTTAATACTGACAATATTTTTTTGGTGGCGAAATGAAAAATGACATTGAATTTGGCGTTCTTGCATTAAGATTTTTCAAAAAACTCAGAAGTATTACTCAAAATGAATGAATGACTATTTAGTATTATTTTAGTCACACTCGCATAGATACTTATATATAAGATAGATAGTATCTTTGTTACAGATAATGAAAATAATATAGTCATTTATGAAAAAAAACAAATAAAAATATTAATATATATCGATATTAAATATAGGTATACAGCACACATATATTATATAATATTATGATACATACATAATAAAAAAGAAATACGCAATTAGGTTAGGCGATATAGGAGTATAAGTTCCGTGAAAGTTGTAAAATGTGAAGGACAATTTATTTATTTTTTACAAAAATTAATTTTTTAAAAAACCAAATATCTTTAAAAACCATTACAAAGAGGTAACAAACGGGTAATGGAAAAAAAGTTTAATATTCCAATTTTGCAGGGGAGTGGGTTAGGAATTCCTAATAATGGATCTTAAAAAAACATTTTCAAATAAGTTAATACCGACCTTCATATTATCTTTCTAGATAACGATTAACGGGTGTTATAAAATATTAATTTAGTTTGTTTGAAGAACGACGATTTATATATTTTTGTTAAATCTTATCTACTGCACTATTGAAGAGTTGAGCGTAACAACTAACAGTCCTATTCCATCATTTTTTTTTCTTAATTTTAAAGATGATATTATATGAGAGTTTTGTTTTATATTTTAAAAAATGATACATATTATGATATAACCTACCTCGTTTTGTGTATTTTGTCTTGGTAGGTTTTGATACTAAATTGAATTATTATAGATATTCTTTTATATTATTATAAACATTTTATGATGAAATTTATTAACTAATAATTACATTTTTTTTGTTCAAAACTCGAAAAAATCCAGGCCGACCATGATGAAAATATATCTTACACACGAATGACAATGTTATTGGGGAGTATTGGACATCCGAGATTTGCAAATGTATTATGTCGTCAAGAGCCAGGGCCTTTTGCATCGTGGGTGTAAGCGGAAACAATTTAAAACGTAATTATAAATTAATAGCTATTAAAATATCTTTTTGGCCATAATTAAAAAAAACAACTGCAGCTTGGTGACGGAAAGAGTGGATCTTCGATTAAATTGTTTTCGTTGTATAGGTACCATTATTAGCTGGAGCTATAGACAAAACATGTTAGTAGTTATACATCTATATTCTATATACAATTATATTGTACTTATTTGCTGTGATATTTTAATGTCTTATATTCTGATGTGGGTGTATTTTTTTATTTTAAATTTTTTGTGTATGTGTACACGATATGTTCACGAAATAATGTTTCGATTTTAAATTTCGGTTCCTTTTTGGTGGGAAAGTAATCTATTTGGTGCATTCGACGAGAGGTAAAAATAGAAAATTATACATTCCATTGAAGTCTTCAAAAGTGTGGGGATAAATAAAATATAAAATATTAAGGATAAACGGTATATTATATTATAATGTAAAATCGGTTTTTAACAAAACTGATTTTGGTTTTTGGTGTAACTCTATAACCAGTGGCGCAAAT
>NW_019104447.1:31434-56481 GCF_001856785.1 Myzus persicae
TACTGATTAGTGATCACCGGGCACCGGCATAGTCGGCACACAGACCCAGTTAAATGTTGTCCAGTTCACATTTCAATCTAACCGTTTCAGTCATTTCATTTTTGAACTTTTCAGTGTTTCACATAGGCACGTAACGTACCGTACCTCGTAATATCGTGTGATCTATTATATAATTGTGTACCTAGTATAATACTTATATTATTTATATTAGTATATACATTTAAATTCGTTAAAGAAAATGTTTAGTATTTTTAATAAAAAAAAAAACTCTAACGATCTACTAAATGTGTTGGAACATTCGCCTAAGCCTTCGTCTGCAATAAATACTGAAAGTATAATTGCAGATAAAAACTATGAAGAAAACGATTTAAATGATGTGCCTATAGATGATGAACTTGATTTGGGTAATTTAAGTTCAGGACCACGTCAGCCAATATTAAAGGTAAGTAGACTTTTAATTACAACTTCTATATTATATATTAATATTATAAATATGATTTTCAAAATTGTTTAAAAAGGAGTATCCTAAGACAAAATTTGGAAGTCAAAATCGAGGATTTACACCTTCTCACTTTAGTGAGTTTAATTGGCTCGAATATAGTATTAAAAAAGATAGCGTGTTTTGTTTTCCATGTCGTATTTTTGGAACTGCTCGTCAAACGGAAGAAACATTTACTATTATAGGATTTAATAACTGGAAAAAAGTAAGTTGCACAACTATTCTTATTAAAATTCTAATAATTAGTTTAAAGTTGAATTAGGTAGGTACCTATGTTTTTTAAACTTAAAATAAAATGAAAACTAAATTATGTACCTATTAGGTAAAATGATAGGCATAATTATAATTATAATTACAATATATTTTACACAATATTTTATCTAATTGTCTATAGCTTTGTGGGTCAAGAGATTCAAAGACCAAAAAATCAAAACTAAGTTTGCACGCTTCAACAATTAATCACATTAATTGTATGTCAAGATGGTTAGAATATAAAAATTCTTTAAAACAAGGTAGTATCATCTCCAAATTATCAACAGCCAACAAGGAGCACATTGACAAAAATCGGCAGTATATTAAATGTTTAATTGACATTGTTATATTTCTTGGACGGCAGGGACTTCCATTTAGGGGTCATCGTGAAAATGATGATGCTTTAAATAAAGGTAAAGATAAATAAATAATATTCTTTATGATTATAATGATTTGATTACCTTTAAAAATTAAGTATATTTCAATTTCTTATTTAAGGTAATTTTAAAGAGCTGTGCATGTTGTTTTCAAAACATCATATTGAGTTTGAGAAAAAATATATTTTCAACTCAACTAATCATACTAGCTGGGCCATTCAAAATGATTTGATAAATATTTGTGCTTCATATGTGAGAGATAATATTGTTTCTGAAGTTAAAAAGTGTGGCATGTTTTCCATTTCATGTGATGAAGCCAGGTAAATAAAAATAAATATTTTTAAGAATGATGCTTAGTTATTTTGGAACAGTTTAAAATAATAAATATTAATGTGTTTGAATACAGATCTCATAAGGAAGAGCAAATGTCCATCTGTATCCGTTATACAAACAATTTGGAGGTGAAAGAACGTTTTTTAGGATTTGTTGATGTATCATATAGTCAAAATGCTGATGCATTATATTCATCCATTATCGACTTTTTACATTTTTGTAATTTATCTGATATTCCAATTGTTGGCCAGTCTTTTGACGGAGCAAATGTAATGTCTGGTCAGAAAGGAGGTGTCCAAACTAAACTTAAGCAAATTTATCCATACGCTATATACATCCATTGCATGGCTCACAAATTAAATTTAGTGATTGTGGACACATGCAAATATTTGAAAGTAATCCTATTATTTATTATTTGTTTGAAAAATGTTTTATTAGGTACTTTGTACCAATTAATAATTTATAATAATTAAAACCTTATTTTATTTATTTAGGATCTTAGAAAATTATTTAATGGACTAGAAGCCATATACGTACATTTCTCATATCCTTCAAAAAATAAAAAATTCAATGAAATTCAAAATCAACTTGGTTTGAAAAAAACATCATTAGTTCAGTTAAGTGAAACAAGATGGGCTTGTCGTTTTAAAAGTTGTAGCTCAGTCATACAAAATTATGGTGTATTAATTCAGTCTTTAAAAGAGGAAATTGATGCTCAAAAAAATAAAGATGTTGCAGAAGCAATTGGTATTGATTTATGTAGATTTATATAATTTAATGGTAACAATAATTTATTTTATTATTCAGTGAAAAATATTGAACTTATATTATTTTGTTTTAGGTATTATTTCAACAATTAAGTCCGATGAATTTGTAATATATTTATTCATATTAAAGGAAGTTTTACAAATTATTCATATACTATCAAACCATTTACAATCAAAATCAGCAACCCTGGGCAATTCTAAATCTTTAATAACTGGAGTAATTACAACTTTACAAGAACATCGTGATTCTGAACAACATTATACTACACTTTGGAATGAAATGCTTGAATTTAGCACTAAATATGAAATTTCTCTTGAAATTCCTTTGAAATGTAAAAAAAAAATATGAAAATACTGAATTAATTTATACTTTATAATTATTTGTTTATTTTGTTATAGCTGTACCGAAGAAAAGATTACGAAAAGAGCCATCTCAACTCAAAGATTTTGTTTGTTTGTCAACAACTAGTGCTAGTGATGATCATACTGCAGATATTGTAGAAACGAAAAAAAACTATTGGCAAAAGAAAGCTTATTATTGTATATTAGATACAATGATAAATGTTTTAAAAACAAGATTTTCTGAAGAAAGCCTTCAAGTAGCCTCATCAGTAGATAATTTACTAAAATTGAATTTTGAAGGTTCTTCATTTTTAATTGATCATTACAAGGTACATGTAAAATACTTATTATTTTTCAAGTATTTAACTAATGTTTAATATTTGTTCAGGATTTATTTGGAATTTGTAATCAATCACTGATGTCTGAAATGTCTGTTTTAAGAAACATTCTGGGTGAAAACTCTAGTTTAGAGGAAATAAAACAGCATTTAACATTATATGATGGCAAAGTATTCCCAAATTTTTGTAAGATGTTTCAAGTAGCTGTTACTCTTCCTGTAAGTACAGCGACCTGTGAGAGATCATTTTCCACTATGCGACGTATTAAAACATGGTTGCGTACTTGTATGAATCAAGATAGGTTCAGCAATTTAAGTATTATGAATATAGAAAAAGACATTCCTATCAATAATGAAGACATACTAAATATTTTTGAAAAAACCGAGAGACGTATACAATTACATTAAATATATCTATTTATTTGAGTAAATATTTCATGTTATATAATATTATATAATATATATATAAATGTACTATGTATGATACTAAACTACTTTTAGAATTGAATAAATACAGATACCATTCTTAAAAGTATGCACTTATAAATTATAATTTTAAAAAAAATGTGTTGGGGCTTGAGCCCCCCCTAAATATTTTTCCTATTTGCGCCACTGTCTATAACTACCATGACATTTTCTGTTTGTATTAAGTATTAATATTTTCTATATACACTGAACAAAAATAACATTTAGGTACCGGAAAGTCAAATTATGTTTTTATGAGCGTCAAACGATATACAGCTCATAAATGAAATGAGCTATACAGGTTATATTTTTAGGACATTTGATACCTATTCATCAGTAAATATTAATGACTTTTCTTCAAATGGTTTTCTTATTGTGTTGAACTAAAAACTGTAGATACCTACTTGAAATTTTGCCGAATATTTATTTTATAATTGTCCATATAGTATAACGATGTATAAACAATTCGAGTTTTTGTATGGACATTTGAAATTTGAAATGTTTAAATTATTTTTCTGTAAATGTTGATATACATTTTTTTTGTTTGGTTTAAAAACTTAAAACTTAATTTAAGGTTCCAAAAAATAATAGCAGTTCCAAAATATTTAAGGTAGGTACATATGCATGATTTTATAAGCATTATTTTTTATTAATTTTGATAGTTCATAATGTTCTGAAAATTATATAAACACAGTATTTTTGAAAAGATATTTTAAGTTGATGGTCGGATGAATGTAGATAATATTTTAACGGAGAATTTCGATTTAAATTATTTTTTATAACATAAAACTATTTTTTTAATAAAGGCTGACAAAGTGACAAACCAATTTCGCTCAGAAACATATTTCATATAATATAATGATTTTATGCCATTGAATTGAAAATTAACTTATCCATTACAGTGACCCACACAACATGTACTGTACAGCAGTGCTGAAGTTATTTTTAAATTTAGGAGCTACTTACCCAATAGTTATTATTTTGGAACTATCTGTATCGATAGATTTAATTATGAAATACTACAAACAATTCATCATGAATTTTAACTCACCTCTACTCTAACTAACCTAACCCAACCTCTTATATTATAACAATTTATAATATATTATTGAAATATTCCTTACTTATATTACTCTAATTTTCTTTTTCTGGCTTTGAACCACTAGAGGAATTATTTTTTTGTGAGACATGTGGTCAATTCTATAAACATCTAAAGGATTGGCTTAATGAAGAACATGCATAAATGTATAAATTATTATTTAGTATTTACAAACATATTGTGCACCAATTTTAAACTTTTTTTTGTATTTTTATAATAAACAATTTTATTGAACTTTTATTGTTTATTCATACCTAACAATGGGTAAAATATTTACTATACCTAATTATTAAATACTTAAGTTCTAAGTAAATATCTGAATTAATAATTTAACGTACCCTATCTATTTTGAATTAAAAATAAATTAAGTTAGCAGCAAGTTGTTTTTTTAAATTATATTAATATATATTATTTCTAGTATACCTACATAACAAACTCAATTTCAATTATTTTACAACTCTATTATGAATTTAAATGTATTTTATAGTAGAACTAGTTCAACTTCAATATCTTTCTAATTGGAATATGAAACTTAATAGTACTCAATTGGTGTCTAAATTGAAAATTTCTAATATTAGTTTTTAAAAACGCCAGGATAATCAAAACACAATAACGAATAACTATGGATTCTTAAAATGTATTCTCAATGTTTAAAATAAATATTTTCTGGACATGAAAATAACCAAGAAAACTTAAAAAAATTGTTGAGTCAGAAATCCTAAAAAAAATATTTTTATCTAAAAACTGAAAATATAATAAAGATTTCTGATAAGTTTTTATATTTTTACCGTTAACTATCAGTTTCTCATGGAGACATTTTTATAATTATTTATAATTTAAGAACGAATAACTTTAGGCACTTAAAATGTTCACCGAATTGTTTTCAAAATTTTTTTAACACACTGTTTAATGTGACTCATGTAAACTGTAAGTGAAAAACATGGCTGTATGCAGTGAAAATTTAAATCCTGAAGGTAAGTATTGATTATTAAGTTATAGCATATATTTTCTTCAACTATAATATTGTTCATAAATAATCTACTGTCATAAGATTTGTATATTATGCTTGAACTTGAGAGATTTACATATTCTTATATTTCTGCTAGAGCCAGTAGAACACAAAACTATTCAAATGTCAAGTAACCACCTAACATGGTTAACCACCGGTTCGACAAATTACCGAAATCCGGGCCTACCTTTAGTTTTTTAAAGTATACTCATAATTTGTCTAAATTGTATAATTAGTCGAATAGTGTAGGAGAATCTTTAATATGTTCAGATATTGCGATCGCAATATAGTAATATTGTGAATAGGCACTATTTATTTTCAGATGCAAGGAGACCAGATTAATAGTTCGCATCCATAAGTCGAGTGGGATAATAATGCACTAGAAATTCTAAAAAAATTCTATAAATCCAAAAAATTGCGTTAGGAAACCCACGGACATCCGTATATAGATATTATACAGTTTACACATAAAGATTTATTTTTGCCGATTTCAGCCACTAAAATTAAAATTTTGAAAAGTCGTTTCTTAATGCCCTTTAGTGAAATTATAATATTGATGTATCCTCAACATTTTAAGTCGATAACTCTAATAAGTTCAGCTCTGTGTTGATTATTATGAATCAGGAGGAAACTTTAGTTTACAATGATTACATATAGATAGGTTCACATTTACTTTATTTTATTAAAATTCAGTTTATTCTAAGTATAACTTGCTGTATAAATGTCGTTTTCTTTCCAACTTTTTTCAACAGTTTTAAATTCTTAATCTAATATAATAATTAAAAATTTATTTACGAATTTACTAATCTTTTATTTTTTTTTCTGGGCATTTCTTGAAAAATTATTGCTGTTCGGGCATCGTATAAAATGCTGTTATATTTTTTCGAACACGAATGATTGTCGTTGTTTTTACGAGTATAAAAGATTTTTATAAATAGAAGAACTTGTTTTGACATCAACTGATGAAAATATGTAGGCTGTAATTTAAACATCTATGATTTTTAATAATTGCCATACTTATCCTTCCGCAGTGACGAATTTTTTTCAAAATGTAACTACATATTACAATGTGCCCCGGGTGACAGGAATGAAAAACATGCAGAAAGAAAATTTGATGTCGATCGGTTGGTTCATTTGTATTTATATTACGCACAAACAAACTGACAGAATTAATTATAAAATATAAATATAAATATAGGTAGGTACATAGTTATTTACTGTACCTACACTATTAATTTATACATATTTATACAAAACTAATTTTGCATCACAAGAATTGTAAAATGTTGTTTACAGAAAACTTTTGTGAAAAATACACAATCTTTTTACATCAAACCGATGAATTTTATATTCCTGTGGTTATATAAACTTGAAATTTGAACCATAGCTCCCCTATATAATGGCCTCGCATGCAAAGTATAAATGTAGGAGTTGAAACCCAGTGTGCACTATAGTGGATTATACATTTATAAACACTAAATCTACGGTGGATTCTGAGTTTATTTTCAGTTTGGTTTGTTTTACATTGATTCAGCGTTGTTTAAATTGTATAATTTTAGTTTACAATTAAACGGGAAATAAGTTATTTACTAAGCGGTTATTCAACGTTGAATATTTTATAATAATAATTGTTTAAAATTACATTCTATATAATATTTATAATTTCCTTATCAGGACTGTTTTATCACCGAGCATCTAAAAAAAAAAAAATATTAGCCTGTTGGGAATTGAATTTTAGATTCTGAGTGGAACGATGAATGTATTGATTTTACGATGATGTGTTTTTTTTTTTTATTTTTGTGTCTGTCATCACCTTTTAGGACAGTAAAACTGCTCCGATTTTCTTCAACAGTAACTTTTCTGATAGGAAAGTGAATCTAGTTGGTACTTTGGGGGGTCAAAAGTAAAAATTTCCCAGTAGTTTTCAAAAGCGACGTGAAAAACAAAAGAAAAATTAAGGAAAAACGGAATTTGGTTTTTGGGGTAACTTTGACCGTAGATACATGAAATTTTGACTGAATGTTTATATTAGCATTTCCTATACACCATACAATTTTGAAAATATTTTGACTCTTTTTGAGCTGTTTACGGACATTTTCAGTTTTCAATTTTTTTAGTTTTTTTTTCTATAAATATCAATAAAGTTTTATCTGTTGGGCCAAAAAATGTATAAATTTAATACAAAGCTCCTGATATATTGTTACAATATCAGTTGAAAAATATTAAAAATACATAGTCACAATTTTTTATTATAAGCATTTAAAGATCAAATTTTGACAAAATTTATCAAATTTTAATTTGAAAAATTATTTTGTAGTTAAAAATTTATAAAAATTTCAATTTTTGTATCTAAGAATTGAAAATTTAAAACAAGATTCTACATATAAGTAATTAATTCTGTTACCAAAAAATCTAAAATATACATTTACAAAGTTTATTTTTATAGTCATTTTAAGTACAAATTTGGACGAAATTACATATTAAAAACCTAGGATAACTATTTTAGTTATTTTGTTGTGATTGTATAATATTATTCGTGGGTACTTGAAACTTCTAAAGTATACTATTATATATCTATGATAGTACCACGGTTTTTTGTTGATGTATAACGCGTTATAAGTACCTAATTGATATTATGATATGATTAATTTGGAATTTATTATAGGTACCTATTATAGGTCAATTTTTTTTAAATACTATAGACTATAATATAATATTATGTCTTATACCTAGACTGACATACTGTCTCCGCTCAGAATCGTTTTTCTTATACAATGATATTATATCATTGAATTCAAATTTAATACCATCCATTATACAGTGACCCACTTGTAACCTACTGTACAGCAGAGCGACATCCACTTACCCACCTTTTTCATCTTGATTCCAAAAAATGTAATATTATATTTTTTTAGCTATAGTAGTTTGTAGTTATATAAGTAAAATAAACTATATGCCATTTATGGCACAATATGTGATAACGGTTTAGATAATTTGTGGCATTTGTGAATATTGTTTTAATAAATACAACAATGGTTTCATCAAAAAACTATTGATTTCAAGTTTATTTTTCAATATTTTGGAAGAAGATAATTGCTGTAATAAGAAAGGTAAGTATAATTTCATTTACAATCTATAAAACTTATTTTTATGAATGTAGTATTTTAAAAACTATATAACTTTCAATGTTTGATGAAACGTTTGGCACAATACATGCTTTATGTATATTAGACATATTATTTAATACATAATGTTCTATCGGTCCTAAATAGTTACATAAATACACACCAACGTTTATTGATGAAATACTAATACCATCAGAGTTTCCAAAAAATTCATTTATGCATTGAAATTTTCTTCCTATAAAACTTATTGTTTTGAACTCGTTATTTATTTGAACTAAAATATTTTCTACAACAAATATAAAGTAATTATTGATGTCATTATCCATTACAATTATGCAGTTGTCTCGATGAGTATATAAATTTTGTTGTTCTGATTTTCTTATTTGAATAATAAAATGTTCAAATTTCATATGCATATATTGTTCACAGTTTGCATGCTCATTTAATAGTGGTCCATTATTATGATTTTCTTTAAAAACTGGAAAACTGTTGCTAGTTGGCAAATATTTTTCTTCCCTTGCTGATCTATCTTCAATAATTCTATTGTACAATTCAGTTATTGCATATCTTCCAGATTTTAAGTACCTTTTTAATCGGCCTAAGAAATTTTCATACCAGAACGCATTAAATTGATTTATGTTTCCATACCTTAATACATCATTGGGAAGGTGAAGTAATGAATGCACATTGTATGAAATTAAAAAAGTCCCATATATAATTCCAAAAGTGTCAACAAAATATCTTATTAATGATTCTGCAAATTTATTCTCATCTTTATTTGTAGCTCTAGGTGATGAAAGTATACGCATTGCACAGTAAAATGCAATAAAGTTCTTGTAGATAGGATCCGGTACAATGTTTTTAAATATTAATGTCCCTGTATATAACATTATTTGTCTTAATTCAGTTGCCTTAAAATCACGATATTTATTTAGTGACAACGGTATGCGAGCAAAATCTGTATTAATACATCCCCCTTTATCTTTTTCGGATATTTACTACTACATTTTATTTTATAATTTTTTTTATCATAAATGTACAATACTTACTTGCTTATAAAAAAAAAATAAAAAATAAGTCCCAACATATTAATACTAACCTAGTACCTTACGTTTTTTCCAAAAATAGACATTTTTTTTTATATTAATACTGGAAATCTGTAATTATAATTTATAAGTACCAACCCATATTGATATTGAATATTTATGCAAATATATGGTTAACTTCATAATAGCTTATCGTGGGGATAAAATGAATTAAAAAAATAATACTAAGTAAGTCCTTGTTTCAAGACATGCAAATTTCTAATTAGAGTAAGACCAATGACGACAGTATTGACTACTGAGACTTCACTTCTACAGAATTGGAAAATGCCAATTCGCCACTAAAATTGTCTTTTTTGACCACCACTCATAAGACATCAATGACAGTAATCGAACCCCATTATACCATCATTACCTGTACAACGCCGTACAATGACATAAGATACAGCCGGTATTACTGCCGGTTTAGAATTTCATAAAAATCGTTCTTTTTAAGTATACGATTTTTAAATTTAATACAAGATTACGGGAAAGTAAAATTAAATTTTTATGAGCGTTTGAAGATGACATTTTTACATCATTGGATATTCAGTCGATTTATCTTGTAGTGATTTTCTTATTTTTTTGTAATTCAAAAACTAATTACTCTAGACACTTGACATTTACACCATAAGTTCATTCAATCAATTCATATACTTGATCAAATTTTCAAAATATTTTGACTCGTTTTAAGTTGTTGATGGACAATTTCCATTTAATTTTTTTTTCCTATAAATGTCAATAAAATTGTATCGGTTGAGTCAAAAAGCATGACAATTTAATACAAGACTCTTTGATATATTGTTACAATAGCTGTTGAAAAACATTATAAATAGGTTTAAAGGCACGATTTTTTTTTAGAAGCATTTTGAAGTTCAAATGTTGACAATATTTATCAAATTGAAAATGATCTTGTAGTTAAAAATGTATTACATTTTCAATTTGTTGTAGCTAAGAATTGAAAATTTAAACAGGGTTCCACTTAAGCAGTTTTTTCCACACCTAAAAATATATAAGTACAGTTATTTTAAGTTCAAATGTGGACAAAATTACATATTAACACAAAGAATAACATTTATTTTGTTGTTATTTAGTTCCAAAACAGAACAATTTTATGTAAGTATATTTTATATTTTTCCAGTATCACTGATAATTTAAGAATAATATTATTCATAATAATAATTCAACATACCGACAACTGTATTAATAATAAGTAACAACAATATAAAATATCCTAGACAGATTTAATATAGTTATCTACATTTTATATTTATACTTTTCTATTTTTCTAAGCAAATTAATTAAAAAATATTTTGGTGTCAACTATAATATTATACAATTTCTTTTTATAAAAAAGCATATTTTCTTTTATTTAACGATGTAATGATATAAAGTTCAGTATGGTTGTTTTTGGAGAAGAGCTTAGCTTTTCCATCCCCCCTCACTGAGCTCATGAATATAGGTATTATAGTATTTCAGTACCTACCCAATACAATCGTCTGAAGTATGTTTGCGCTCTTTATGTTGGGTCGTCGTCATAAAATATTTTATTTCTCTTAACTATGTTAAGATTTTACAACATTTTTCACTTACTATACTATACTGTTCCGTAGTGTACTTGGTTGTAATAACAATGGAGGAAATAAAGGACTAATTGAATCGTTGAAAATCGGCAACGCCAAAAAGAAATGGACACATTTTTGTATGAGCAACTATTTTACTCTAACCAATAACTGTAATCAATTATCTACACTTCACAAGTATGGATTTTTATGGATATAGGGCCATAAAAAATGTAAACATAATAGAATGTTAAAATAACACAATTGTCACATATTCAAATGCAATTTTTTTGGGAAATATTAATTCTACCTTTTGTATTACTGATAATAAAATAAATTACTATAATAGCATTAACATAATAAAATATGTATAGGCTGATGCTATACAATAATTGTATATAATTGAATTCAAATTCAACACCTAATGTACAGCAAAGCAATTTTTACTAGCCTACTTATTTCAAAAAATTTTATTTACTTATATACTTTTCTGTTATTATGTTTGAACGAATATTTTGATATTGTATAGAGCATATTTTAACATTTTATATTACATTTCACATTGCTAAGTTTTTAAATGGATTAAAGTCCACTATTTATAAATTATATAGCAAATAATATACTAATTGATAAAAGCCAAATACCACTGACTGACTGATTGCTATGTTTGAAAAACAACAAAACATAAGAACTTGAAATCTGTGATAGTGGCTATTCTAATGCTTTAAAGTCTTGATGTGCAATAAGAAGATATTAAAAAAATTCTTGTTGCACATTTTGGTTTGATATTTTGAAAATCCCCAATTAAGAATATAAAATTAGTCTCATAAATCAGCCATAAATTATTTTATAATGATTTAAATACTAGTAGCCCATCAACACTCAACAGTTATAAACTTGCTCAATTTCATGATTATTTAACAAAAATTATTAATTTTTTTTTTTAAATTTTAAAATATTTAAATAAACCCTTCTCTTTTCCAAAATGATCACTTTCAGGATGAAATATTTAAAAAATGTATTATGTGTTTTTAATAAAGTTCTTGGGTCATTTAAAATATAGTTAAAGCCAAAATAATTTTTGTGCAGAAATATAAGAAAAAATGTCCTCTGCAGCCCAAGTAACTATAAATCTTTAAAAATTTGTAATTTATATTTGTATGTTAACAATAAAAAATTAGACATTTTAAAAATTAAACTTGAGAATTATAAAATATAAGCTATAATATTTGATAAATACATTTGAATATTACAATTTTATATAGTTGTTACTATTATTATTGAGTTAATAGCATCGTTTTTAAAAGTGGGATAGACTGAGATAATATGTAGTTATATAAACTTAAAATTGTATTATTGTGATTGTTGTGATATAAGTTAGTAATATTCTGCTGTCGAGAGTAGTTAACAGTCTAAAAAGTTGGCGGCCATAATAAGTTCCAAACTCAATTCCGGCGAGACGACGTACTCTGGTATTTCAGTTGAACAGTTTAAATAATAAGATCTGTATGCCAAGTACATACAGATATTACTCAACACGTGCGAAGGTATGTCCCTGAAGTTGATTTCATTTGTTTCATTCTCTGCATACAGACCGGGTCCACTCAACATGGCATTGATCGTAACCGACATCAAGGCATGCTCCCGCTTGACGATAAACTCGTGCTTGTCACTGGAGATCAGCTTGATGTACATAGAGTTAGGACCATTACAATCACCATTGATCTCATCCTCTCTTCCTTCAACATTATTGATGCTCATGTTTGTTCAACACTTTTGAAGTATGGACAGTGTGTCGATCAAAAGACCAATACTTGTGGAATTGAGATGAAATATTCCAACCAGTAACGAGACCAGTATTATACTACTGTTGACAGGCAATATAAGCAATATCACTGGAGATTGACCTGGGTCTTGGACTATTTTCACTTTTCAGAGCTTACTCAAGTCTCACTATAGTTCAGTTGTGGCTCAGGTGCTATAGATAAGGTAAAATCATTATTAGTTTATTAATTTGAAAATATAGTATCTACTATAGTCTATAGCAGAGGTCTCAAATATGTAGCCAGGAAACCCTTTCAGTGAGGTCCACAAGAAACATTTATTTTTTCAAAAATGTTGCAAATAAAAAAAAATAATAATGAAAAAAAACAATCAATGTGTACATCTTTGTAATACAGTTATATAATAATAATTATAATCAATTGAAGGAATAAATATTGTCTTAATTTATTTAGTATTAATATGTGTGAAAAAAAGATGTTTTGCCAGAGATACTTTTATGTATAAATATGTGGCCCGTTGGTTATTAAAGTTTGAGACCACTGGTCTATAGATGTTAAATTTATTTGAAACAGTATGATCGGCAAGAGTTTAGGAAACTAGCATTAATGTGTAATGTTGCTATTCAATGTTTCAAAAAATGTAATTGATGTATTACTTGAAATCTTAAATTTTATTAAGAAGATCCTCATGTGTTGTCTCTGCCTTGCAAATGTAAAACATGGCAAAAACTGTTTAGCGCAGGAAAGAACAGAGAAGGTTACAATTTTTTAACTAAGAAACCAAATTTTCATTATGAATGGAGGAGAATTTTGACTGTGTCATTGAGTTTTTGTTTTTTTTCGATAAGACCAATATCACAAAAGTTATTTAAGTTTGGAAAAAGTAAAAATATCAGATTTTTAAAAGTATTATAACTTTTTTCTTATTAATGATATCAAACAAATAAAAAAGCTACAACACAGAAAATATTATCTTCTATACTGCATACACTTTTGGCTACTCTACTAGGGCTACAGACTGAGTGGTTTTATTATGCGCAAAACATTTTTGCCATGTTGTATGTATTTTGTAAGACAAACACAACACATGCAGGCTTAACGTCCTCTTAATTCATGTGACATTATTTGTAGGATTAAACACATCTTTAATTTAATTTTGAATCAATCTTTGCCTGCAAGAAATAGGTTCAATAGATTTTACCCGAATATCAGCACAATAGCTATAAGAAAAAAAAATATTATTACTTAATTGGTAGCATATCTATCTTAAGAAAAGGTTGACGGTAAAAACCATATTGTAACACTATTACTACGGTTACACAGCTAAAACCAATTCAACTCAATTCGAATTGGTTAACTTCCAAAATTAAATGCATGTAAATGGCTGTTAATTTAGTTTTGATTCGGTTTACCTAAAACGGTTTAGTTAATTCATATTTAAAATGTGCATTCGAAATAACTACGAAGTACAAAATGAATGTTAAAGAATAACACTACAACATCTGAATGAGATTATTAATTCAAATTAGGGTAAATCGGTTTACAGTTTAAAGTGTACATGTAAACTTTGCAAAGTAAATTAATTTGGTGGAAGTGTATTATACTAATGCAGTTTTAGACTTGCATGTATACTTGTACCCTAATTTGAATTGATTCAATACGAATCAAGTTAATTTGAATTAAGGGATGCATACAAACAAGGTATTTCATAAAATTGTTATTGTATAATATCTATAAGACAGAGATGGCGAACCTATGACACTTTTAAACTTTTTTAGTGACACACTCAGCTTGTTTTTTATCATTGAAGCCATGGATGCAGGATTTTTTTGCAAAGTTTAAAAATAAGGTCATCGAATTATTTGAAACACAGGTAAAATAAAATCCATCCAACATTTTTAATTGACACATGTGTACAAAATGGTTCGACATCGCTGCTACACGATAAGTCACTTTATAATATTATGTAAATAAGCTTCTTACTTTTTAGATAAACCTTCCCCGTTTGACGTTGAAAAACACAAAATTTCGATAAAAGTAAGCAACAATCAGCGATCACACGATGATCTAAAAATTAAAAAAGGGGTTTTGGACACTTAAGCATATTATACAATATGATAACGGCCATTAGACATTATCACACGATCTCAAAAAAAATTACCGAAGTCAAAGAATAAACATACAATATAGCTCTTGCTTTTTTGTTTCAGTATCATCTACGGGCGGCTGTCGTGATATCAATTACAAGCACATTGGTGAGACTGAATATTTCTTCAGCTCTTTGGGAACAGGGCACCTGTCCTTTAAATGTTATACGCACGGGCGTGGTTAGGCTATGATAAAAACAACGATTTTGTGAATTTTGTGGGTGTGGAAAATGATAATATGATATTTTATCCTCACCATAAGTTGGAAATTAATCCAAAAAACTCGTTACATAGGTACAATATTTGTAATAACACATCAATAATATTATGTACTCGGATTAGTCGACACAACTGTTAACATACTCTTATCATTGTACTAATGAGTAATGCATTATATCATTAAACATTTTTATTTTATATACTCATGTCTCATATTATGTGCTATGTTGTTTAAAGAATTTATAATATTATTATGAATAGCATGATAAAGATTCAATAAAATTACGAACGTACACAAAACACAACTGTGTTCTATCATTTTGCAAAACACTTGTTACGGAAACCGCCACCGTCCTTCACCACTACCTACCATCAAAATATATCGACACAAAACAGTCGCTTATATTGTAGACTGCGTCGACGCGATATTTGAAAAAGCAAATGGGCGGAAGGAATGCTTTATTCCTGTGGATTAACCTAGATTATTCTCTAAGGTATCTCGTCGGCTTTTTATTATATTTTAATTTTAAAACGAGTTATCAGTATTTTAGTATGTACAGACTATTTACAATTTTAAAATACTCATACATCGCCTTGAAATTAAAATATGATAAAAAGCCTAGATGCTCTAGATAATAATCTCACCTTTAAATTGTTTAATACTTCAGTCAATTCAATTCACTCTAGATTTTAAGCTAAACGTGACCTGCTGAGCGTAATATTTGCAATGATAAGCACTTGTAAGACGGAGACGACAAAATGTCCATGTAGCGTCCTTTTAAATATTACGAGTAACCTAATATACTAGTACCTGTTCTAAATTCTATTCACACCATAATTTACATTATACCATAGAATAAATAAATTTTTAATAATTAATTAAATATTAGGTAAAATAATTATTTTATATTTTCAAAATGTACTAGCATCAAAATAAATGATAAGAATGATAACGAATTACCTATACGAAAATATTTGTAATCTGTATAATGTCAACTTTGAAATAATATTTTGTTTTTATGGATTTGATTTGTATATGTAAAATAACAAATAGGTAGTTATTTTAATTTAATATACATAAGTAAAAGATAATAGCTTGATTGGTTGATCGGAGTTTATTATGGATTCTCGGGAATAAAATGGCAATGACAAACATAGATACACATTAATTAAATATATATAAAATATATTTTTTTTAGAATAATAGAAAATGAAAAATCATACCTAAACTATTCGAGAATGGATCCAGAATTCTATCTTGGTGTGCAATATTATATTGTATAATACTTTAATATGATCTAAGACAGCCATATGCCTTTTACAACTAAACAATGTGCATAACAACAACATAACAGTTGCCGGTAAAACATCTCGCAGTGATGTAGGCTGTCTTGAGTCTGGAAGACAAAATATAATAATCTATATATCTATCCGTACTACCCTAATACTACATATTAACTCAGTAACCGAAAAGCGTCTTTTGCTGTTTTCCATACTCTCATTGCTTGTCTAGTAGTATAAGGTCTATAAAAGCAGCAAACAAAAATTAAGATTTTCAAGTGAAAATGTTGAAGTGTATTAACACAATACCGAGAGTTTAATAAGTTTCATATTATTATTTATTGTGCAGTCCTGCAGTATACCAGCAAAATGTATCGACTAGAATCTGACTCTGAATTGGATATGAATTGTTGCATATCAAATTTTTTTATCGTGAAAGTCATGGTTCTTGTTTGCTGCCTTCATAGACCTTATACTATTATAGACAAATAATGAGTGAAATCACGGACAATAATTTAAACATGTTGGCATGTTGCGGGTTAATTATGTAAAAGACTTAAGCTTTACTAAAATAAGCATTTATAAATTAAAATTAATTTGAGCTTTATTATTGATTTTTGGGTGACCATTTTACGGTTTGCTTCTGGTAAATTTCTACAAATATATATTAAAAGAAATTTTTTTTATAAACTGTTAAATGATAATATTATAAAACAAAGGAACGTAACAACAGTATGTCTGAAGCAGCAAAAGAGTAGGGTAAAATAAATACAATAATACACACATTTAAAAGTTGATGCAATTACAATTTGTAAAAATTAAATTACCTTAAATAACATAAATAATAAATATTCAACAATCAATTGATTCTATTGATATTATTTTTATTTAAAAAGAATAATTACTTTAGTTAATTTCTTTATTTTAAATGTTTAGTAAATAAAATCATGGTAATTAAACTGTAAACAAAAATTATGCATCTAATTATTAAATCATATTTTGAAAGAAAAAACGTGTTCTTTACAGTTATAAATGTCTATAATTAAAAGTAATTAATGCAAAATATTTGTATTAACTTGAAAATTACAACACACGAAAAAAAATTCTCTTTCCTGTCACATCTTACAATATTGTATCAGAGTACAAAATACGATTAATATCATAACTCAATATTGGATTAACCATTGAACAAAATACTGTAGGAAAACAAACTTAAATATTGTATTACTTACATCTTTAATAATTGGATGATTATTATTTGAAGGTTACTATACTCTGTTCAAAACGAAATCATTACCCGGCGGCAAAAAGTTTTTGGTAGGCGGCAGTCAGACACTTCTCCTATCAAGACGATGGGTGAGGCCAGTACTTCGGAACTCAACCACACCTATCCACACAACATGGCCGCCGGGCAATGATCTCATTTTGAACATAGTATAGTCATTTTTATAGAAATTATAATGTTTTGGACAATTAATTAAACATTTATTTGATTTTTACAGTAAGTATTTATTACAAACTATGAGTGTTAACTATATTAATCCAAAAAATATTAAATACATGAAAAATATTAAAAAATAAAATATAAGGTGTTTGACATTTATTTAGTTTACATTCTTTAATTTGATGGTTGGGAATTCAGTTTTAGTTTAATATACTGTTGAATAATCAATTAAATTAATTTAAATGAATAACAGATGAAGGAGAATCAATTTTTTAATTAGGGTTTTTACCTTTACTTTATTGTTTACAAATATTACGTTTCATATGATAACCATTTATTTCATAGCAAATTTCAATGTCATCACCATTGACCATACCTAGCTTTTCTGGTGTATCGTCATCAATGATTCGATAACCATTGAACATAAAACGCAAACGATGAACATTCGTACCCAACTTGTTGCTGTAAGAGCGTTTCAAACGGACCAAAGATGTGGTCGGTTTTAAGCGGTATTTTAATTCGTTGAACAAATCTCTGTTAATTACGCGTAGAGAAATGTATTGATTAGACACCGTAGCTGTATCCCCGGAATTGGCAACGGAATTGGCATCAGCTTCCTGAGACGTAGGCTTCTCAATGTTGATCGTTGCAGGTAAAGAGTTGGATGCTTCTGGATCACCTGACATTTTTCTATAATAAAATTACAATCAATAATTAATATAAAAATAAATATAGGTAAATATAGGTGAGCATAGACAAATATTAAAATATTAAAGATATTCTACTAAGGAATATAATATTTAAGCTTTAAAATTAAAAAAATGTATAGTTAAGTAGGTCTTTTTTTAAATACAAAGTATCTGTATACAAATTTTAAAAGACATCTTTTTTTTTCTCTCTAACCCAAGCAAACATAACAAATATTACGTTCACAATAATGATTATACACAACATTTTTAAAATTAGAGTGAAATAACCTCTTATAATATTTAATGGTAAGATTATTATCCAGCCATCCAGAGCAGCATCTCATAAGCTTTTTATTATATTTTAATGTTAAGGTGGGTTATGAGTACTTATTTTAAAATGTACTAAACAATTTACAATTTTAAAAAACTCTCTATAAGAAGTCATTTCATTCTTATTTTAGAAATTATTAAGATTATAATCATTACTGTTTACATAATATAATTGTTGGGCATGGCTCAGAGAAAAAAAAAATGCATGATATCCTCTTAAAATTCAAATTAAAAGTTTAATCGACTAAAAATGTCGTTCAAAATGGCTATATACCGGTAAATTTCTGTTTTACTGAACATCCTTATTTTTGTTTAGACATATGTAGAAAACGATGGCGAGGTCAGAATTTTCACACTGACACAGTTTTGAAGTTATGGCTATTTGAAGTCAGAGACCCACCCAAGGTGGTTTTACATAAAAAGTCTAGCAACGTTTTAGATTTTAATTGTTTCGAGCAAGCACAGGGACCAAATGACCACGGCAGATGTACTTAAATATACTATACATTTCAATTAGCTATAACTATAAAACTAAGTCCAATCACACCATCGATTTTAGCATGCTAACTGCATACGTGAAAACAAAAACAAATTTTAAAAAAGGGTGTAGGGTAAAACAGAACAGTTTCAATATACATACATGGCAGTTCCAACAAAATTACTAAACGCTTCAAAATCGACGTTGACACTGGATGCACAATTCAAAAAATATTTACATGGACGATTTACAACAGTATGTGTACACGATACACTACTACAGAGTCCAGACGCTTTATCAACAACGCAATAATGCATAAACGCCATAAACATGCTGCCAAATACGTAAACAAAGAAGACAAAGACAGGTGCCCGCAAGTTACACCAGATGACACATTGCCACCCTGCCAACAGTGCCACTATTGTTCGATGGTGCAATTGCACTCTGCCCATAGTGCCACTTTAGTTCGATGGTACAACTGCACCCTGCCCATAGTGCTAGTAGTGCCACTTTAGTTTGATGGCACAGCCGGTAGGTCACGCACTCGCGCGTCCTCGATCCCTTAAAAAGTAAGCCGTTGTGAATTTATAAAATTAGGTGTACTAAACCGATTCAAAAATGCGCCACACCGGTTTGGTTTTATTGGACCATCATAACGAGTTGGTCGAGTATTACCGATCGAGATTTTTCCTCACCTTGTTTTAATAATTTCCCTCAATTGGTATTCTTTTATCACATATTACATGTTATCAGTTATCACTTATAAATTATATTTAATTTGAAATTTACATATTAAATTAAAATATTATAAGTATTTTAATTCGTAATGAGTATTATAGTATTATAAGTTATATCATTAAGATTTTAGAGTAAGCATGTTGTAAGTAGTAGTAATTAACTTAATACTCTAATTAGTCTCTAGTTTAGTAGTTTATGTTTAGCAATGCCGTATTTGAACATTTTACGCCCCGAGGCAACATGTTTTTGAAGAAAAGAAATTCACATAAATCGCTTGGAACTTGGAAGGTAAACTGCATTCGTTCTATTATTTCATATTTTAGTTATTCCTTAAACCTCTAGGAAAACCAATGTTAAATAAAAAAATTATAGTTTTTACAAATAAAAATTATAAGTAAAACGAAATTTAACACATTTCTTTAAAAGTTTAATGTTTTTTTTTTCTTATTGTAAAATAATTTTATATATTAAAGGTATTGAAGGAATCAAGTAGTTATATGGAGAATGATTAATATGACACACTAGGGAAATATGACACTTTGATGTTTCAACAAGAAATACTAATTTTTAGATCCAAGTATTTTTCAACTATGTATGACTTATGAGCTCCATCATTGTAGCTCAAAAAAAAAATTGTATTTTGTGTGATATAGGTATGTACATTATTTTTTTTATCAATCTGAATATTTAATTTTTGTCGTACCTAAGATTGTATATTTTGAGTTGCATAAATAAAAGTGAGTTATACTATATTTCTGTCATAAATTAACTTAATTCTAGTACTTTTGCAAAGAAACTTAAATAAAATATGAAGTACCCAGGACAAATGACGTAGCAATAGGTAGTTTGTTTTTATTAAGCTTTGTTAATTACTGTTAAATCTTGTTAAACTATGTGATTATATATATCGGTGTTAAGTTGTTATAATTAAAATATTACACAGGTAGTTGAAATTATATAATGAATTTATTTTAAAAAGAGAAATTTCAATTTTTTCTATATGGTTGCATATATACAAGCGTGTGTATGTAATTTTACCTGAGCACCCGGGTAAATGACATATTACTAACATGTTATTGTTGAGTTAGAGATGCGTCCAAGGTATCTGGAAGTGGTAATATAAAATAACAGTACTACGATCTTATGGAAAATGCCATATCACCAACAACAAGACAAGCTATTTCTCCACCCAGAGGTAATTAACAATTTAAATAATAATAAGTTAAAATTAACAGTTTGAGCTAAAATTATATGTTTTAAATATTTAATCATTTATTATTACAACTTGTATAGATCTATTGCACAAAAAATCTGAAGTTTCAGTACACAAAATATTTGTAAGTTCAATTCATGAGTGATCTGTAAGCTTGATGCATGAATCAATTGATTCTCCAACTTCTGGGTTAGTGCAAAAAACATTATTAAATGAAAAAACTAGCAATAAAACACCTTCTTGGCTTAAAAAATGAACAGTTGAAATTCGCAAAAGACAATGTGAATCAACTCAACGGTCGGTTAGTAAATAAGTATTAGATACCCATTTTAATTATTTCTTATTATTCAGCAATTAAATATTTTAAATAACATATTTTATGCCATTTAACAAACATTTAACTATTAGCAAGAGTAATGAACTCTGTGCTTTTTAGCATCACATTAGTACATTAGTTTATTAATTTATATGGATGAAAAAATAAGTATTAATGATTTGTTTTAGTCTTGACAAGTTGGAAAAAGAGAAGAGCAAACGTTACAAGTTCAAGAAGAACTGGTCAACAAATTCCAAGATGCTAATAATATTGAACTTCAAAAACTTAATGTTTTTAAAAAAATGTTAAGCATTGATTAGTGAGATAGTTTGGGTTTTTTATTTTATAATCATAAGTTAATTTCAGTTTTTTTTATTTGTATTTCTTACAGACAGTAGGCTACAGTTAATTAATATAATTTTTTGTTTTTCATATTATTTTTTGTTGAACATAACTATTACTATTACCCATACATAATATTAATTCTGTTATATTAATTTTAAATATCTTCATTATCATGAAGGAAACTTGAAAAGACTGTTTTAAATTAGAGTTAAAACTTTAATTGTTTGTTTTTGTATCATTTTACTTTGCTATACCTTTATTATACAATTAAAGTAAAATTTTATTCTTAATTGTTGTGTACATTGACTAACTTAAATTATATTAAGACAATATAACTATATTTGTTTTTTATACATTGGCAATGTACCGCAAATAAAATTTCTTTTCGTTGAACTATCATTAGTTTCTACATCTCTCATTTCCTGCATAACTTCTGTTTGAAAATTATAAGCGACTTCAATTTCATCGCTGTTTGTTATGCATAATATGTTATGCAAACGACATGCTGCAATAATGATTTTATCTCAATAATCTTTCTTATAAATGTCCATATGTCTAGTTTTTAATTTTAAAAATTATGAATTAAAAAATGAAAATTTAAATAAACAAAATTTGAAAATCTTACTTGAGCTTTCTAAATCTACAAATCAACTTGCCAAATGCTTGCTCGATTAATACTCTACTACTACTTAGTTTCCGGTTGAAATTTGTTTCTTTAAGACTTAAATTACCATTATCTTTGTCTTTAGTTATAAGACCCTTTGTTAGAGAATAGGCACCGTCACCTATGTGACAAAATTTTGGAAACAAATACAATGGATTGTTGAGGATTTATTGGCCAATTTGACTCAAAAAAAAAAAAATTTGAGCGTTGTGAGAACGCCCTGGCCAACCAGCAATTAATACATCTATAAATGTTAATTCTGCTTCAACGATTCCCTAAATAAAAAGGAAATAGTTACGTTTACCTTATTTTGTTTTTTAAGAACATTTATAATAACTAATAAGTTTAAATTTATTTTGTATTGTATTAATTCAACGATTTCAATAAAAAAATGTATTATTCAACAGATTTAGATTTTAATTAGCTAAGTAAAAAAATATTGGATTATAGATTCTAAAATGAGTGACTTCTAAATTTAATTTTCTTTATTATAAACTTGAATAATATAGAACCATAATAGGTAACGTATATACGTAGAGTAGCTCTTAAGAAGTGGACACTCACTTGCAAAATAACTGATAGCACTTGTTCCGTTTAAAAATTTACAAAATATATTTCTGTCTAATTTAGGCATTTTAGACCTTTTCCCCATGGATATAGGTTGATGACAGCCATCAATGCACCCAAATATATTAGGGAATGAGTTCATACCTTTAAGCTTATTAAAGTTCTGTACATTTTTAAGAGCAGCATTTTCTGTAGGCCATACAATTATACTTCCAGCAACATTATTCATAGCCAACAAACAATTAATTATTATTGAATGGCTTGTACTATCCGCAATATTGAACCGATTACTAATTTCTCTAAAATGTATACATTAATATTTAATGGTAGTTTCAAACTTGGGTATAAGGTTAAAAGTTTATTAGAGCTACATTAGATACATCTGAAAGTTATTGACAAGACTGCCTATGAATAACATCATTTTTTCATCACTTTTAAGTTTGGGTACTAGCACAAACTAACATCTTATTACTCATGGGTACTAGGTATCACTCCTTGAATTGTTTGAAATATTGAAATAAATTTAACGAATAGCACTAAGCACTGACGTATAGGAAGAAGTGTTAAGGTGTTTATTAATGAAAAGTGTTGGGGCTGCAACTTTTTAAAAGTATTTCTCGTTAAATTTCAGATACCAGATACATCGTTTTTTCAAAATGTACTGAATAATGAACATTTATAATATCCTATGTATAAATTGAATGGTTTTTGTTACATTACATAAAATGTTTTCATTACTGAACATAATTTAACCTTTGATCACTGCTCGTCGCAGTGTTCGTTTTTCGTAATAACATATTTTATTATTTTATTAATCTCAGACCTCAGTACACTGTGCACTACGATAAGATGTGTGTGTGTGTGTGATATTGATATTATTTATGTTGCTGCATTTCGGGCGGCAACAAATATATTATACTATACTTAATATCAATAATATTATTAATTTTTATTTGTCTAAGTGTTTTATTTTATGCATTGTAATGATGATAAAATACAAGATTGAAATACATTTTATACAATAATATAAAATATCTAGTAAAAAAAATTTTTTTACATACCCGAGGCATTTAATAAACTAGATATTTCTGTGCATAATTTTTCCTAAATATCTATATTTTTATGTTGTTTATCTTTATAGTTATAAATGGATGATCTTCGTTGGACTATGTTATTAATGTTTCTAAATCAAAAGTTTCAGCTGCCATGTTGTAGCCTTTCTGGCGTCTTAAAGTTAAAATAAAATAAGAATTATATATATTTTTTATTTTTTTTTATAAATATACGCTATGTATACAAGTGTATCAAAATATGGTTAGGCCTGTAGTTTTTACGTATTCTACAGAGGTAGAAATAATCTTTATAAATACATTTTGACTTTGCAGTTTTATAAATAAATACAACTTAAAATTAAAATAATATATTTTATTTATATCAGTCAAATGTTATTGTTGAATGTAAACAACACACTCTGTATTATACAGTGATGTTCCCATCATTTTGTATGAGAGTATACTACGCTGAAGAACGCCAAAATATAGGTATTTCATTATTTTTACGATAAAAGTGGTGGAGAGGTTTAA
>NW_019104448.1:0-28909 GCF_001856785.1 Myzus persicae
TGTTTTATATTATTTTAATTTTGACCTGCAACTTGCAAGTGCCCTCCAGTGATATTTGAATGCAACCCAGTGGTGGGCGATCGTGCCACTAACCAACACATGCTCATAACGACCGGTGCCAATGTCATAATATATACAATATATAAAGAACAGAAAACTATTTTAAGTTATCTACTCTTGTATAGTTTATTACAATATCACCTATTACCTAGTAAGCAATACTATTTTATTGAATGTAGAACATGTCACATGCATGCAATAAATAAATACTTTATGTCTTTTAATTATTATTTATTATTAGGGCTCGCGTTTTGGGCGATTTTGACTTTTGCCCGTAACATATATATTATACAATATATTATTTATTCACAATAATATCATTAAATGTACTTAGTAATTGTTTTTCTTATACAATGATATTATATCATTGTATTCAATTTTATCACAATCCATTACATGTCCCCCTTTTTCGAAATTTATTTGAATTCGATTTTGGAATACTTCAATAATCATTTCTTCGAATACTGAGTTACACTTATTCTTTACTAGACCGCCACCCACCATCAAAAAAGGCAACAATAATAATATAAATTGTGCCTAAATAATATTGTATTAAAGCAGTGGTTTTAAACTTTTATTATACACGGCACGGGCCTAGAGGACAGCCCGGTCATATAAAAATGGGATCGGACCTAACCAAATATTTAAGACAATATGTTTAACCGGACCAGACCAATTTCTAAAATATGTTTTTCAACCCAGACCAATTTGCACCAAGCTCATAATTTTTTTAAAAGCCCGGACCAGCCCAGTTCGGATTTTATATTTAAAAAAAACCCAACCCGGACCAAAACCGTTTTTTTAAATATTGACAACCCGGACCAGGACCATTTTTATTTGTTAATATAAACTTGACCCATGTGAAATGTGGTGATTTAGAAACTAAACACTAAACAGGATCGTCCACATAAAACAAATTAATCAGAAATTCGTGGAATGGATGCTTCTCTGACGAACGAGCGAAATAAAATAAAACAATTTTAACCAAAAATAAAATAATAATTAAAACCAATAGATGGCTCACATCGGCAACCCACGATTCGACGATCATTCTTAGTTATTGTATTATAATTTTAATGACAAACTTCTTCAAAGTATAGTGAAAAATTATAGAATGTAATGGCAAGTAGGTATAAAACACTATTGAAATCATAAAGCAATAATATATACATTCGAAACTTCGGAAAATAAAAGTTAAAAAAACCCTAGTCTCGAACAAGAAGAGAAGCGTCTGACGTTATAAGTAACCACGATTTATTATGTGGTCGTAATATGAGAGTAAGTATTATAACTAAATATAATATTTAACAAACACAATTAGAACAATTTTTGGAAGCCACCAATTTATGGTGGCTCATAAAAGTAATGATCAGTAAAATAAATGGGTACTTCCGGAACACGGTCAAAAAAATTAAAAACCGCACCCGCGGCAGTACAAAAAAAAAGTCCCCTGGCGCATGGGTGCTGGTATTGTGGTCGTACGAAAAAAAGTCCCCTGGGCTGGTCCGACGCATATTATGAAGAACGGGCACATAATGATATAATATGGCTCCATCTTGTGGTTGACGGTAATACAAATGTCGGGTGCCTTGAATATAATAAAACGCAACCGTGCATACAAGGCCTGTTATCACTAGTCGTCAGAGAAAATAGTCCCCTAGCTCTTTGGTCCCCCAACTTCACACTCGTTTCATAATACCCACCTAAAAATAAGCAGAATACAATTTATTTACATTTATACCTATTTGAGTTTCAATGGATTAAAACACTTGAAAGTAGGTATACACTTAATGTGTTTTGAACAGTATTTTATTACATACTTGTTACACTTGTTGGTAATGAAAAAAATGAAAATCCCAAGTGAAAAAAATCCACTATAGAAATTGTCTAGGTACCTCATATAAATTTAACAGAACCATGCTTCTTTTAACACTAGTATAAAATGTATTGCTTTCAAATATCAATAAAATCTAGCTATTCATCAACTCGACCTAGATTCCCATTCATCAGGTGTTGAAATAAAACTTTGTTATGTTTGTAGTACATACCCTTTACCCTCACTGTAAAGCCTGGTTCAGACCTAAAAACATTTGTAGGCAATATATGTTTCTAACATTCATGACGTGAAATCGGAAACATTGTCGACAACAAATTTTCCTTTGGTCTGGGCGGGGCTTCATAAATAAAGCCAATAGATGAAAACACCCAGTAGGTACTTGGGAATAATTTATGTTAAGGAAAACAGAGAAACCAGTTATATTTCAAATACCAGCTAACCCCAAATTTCAGAACTTAAGTCGCAGACAAATTGGTTGGATGTTCAACAAAAGACAAAGGTAGTGACAAGGGTAAACATGACACAAGACGTCTGGTATGGTAAAGTTAAGTTCGCATTTCTGAAAGGCTGTGGCTACACACATGAAACCCACACCTAACCTGGCATGTGGGGTAAGTAATACATTTCACAGTGGCCCAGAAAAACGTTGAGTGCGTGTCCGCGTCGAAACGACGTACCTGTTTGACGATTCCCTCGAAGATCCTGACGGGCTCCTTTGTGCGGGACACGGCACCGAGTGGCTTGTTCGTCATCGTGGCTGAGCTGATAGCAGCGATGTTTGTATGATGATATTGTTAAATGAGGATGGTTCGTAAAACGCCGTGAGTCTCGGCTGCGTCCGTTTCCCGGACGTGCTAGTAGGGTGACAGTGGAAGTACCACGAACAGACGAGGTTAGAATGTTGTGTGAACGTACGAACAGAAAAATGACATCTTAAAAACTGATGAAATTAATATGAAACATATTTTATTGAGGCTTAACCGAAACTAGACAGTGCACTCTGAGCTTTGTTGTGAACTCATACCAACGCTCGGTTTCTGGCTTCTGCAGTCTTTCCGAGTACCACCCACCCTGGCACCCTGCCATAAACACTGTTTTCTTTATCACGATGCGCACTGCTGGAATGGAAATGTGATCTACATCGCGCACGGAACCGCGATAACAAAGAACGTTATTTTATTATCATGGATACTTGATTTTCTGATTTATTTGTTCTTCCATAGGCAGCACTAGATATCTGCGTTGTATTAAAATTGTCCCTCCCTCAATCCACCACCATATAAGTGTCGAGTGGCCCCTGCCGTTTGGCGTCTTGGCGGCGGCTTCGACGCTTCATTGTAAATTGTTTTACCACATCTATATACAATATTTATAGATCTGTGATTTTTAATAGTTGTTATTGTGTTATTATAATATTATTGTTTGTCTTCATAACGATTTATTACTACCGTATTATACGTTTTTAATATTTTGTATTTATATTGATGTCTGATGATTGTTCTATGCTGATAACCCCGTTAACAGTTGGAATACCAAATAGTTACCAGCAGAGATATTGACACCTGTTAAAGTTTTGCTAGCAGTAGTTTCTTTTCGTTCAGGGCCGGTTGTCAATAATTATGTCTAACGGACTCATAAACCTCTTCTGACTTGTTCAACTCCATCAACATCACTCATATCGACTCCTGCGGGTAAGTGTAAATTTAATCAAGGGTCTGAGGGTGAAAACTGTTTATCATACTCGTGACTCGTGTATATGTGTGAAATTGGACTTTAACGGGTTGCTAAACAAGTTTTTTCTTGTGAGCGTTGTTAGTAATCCAAGCATTATCCTTCTGCTGAACACCTATATAGTGGTGAGAGAGTTCTAAAAACTTTAATTTTTTGGTTTAATATTCGGTAATACATATTTCACTTTTAGTTTTGTTTGACTATATTTTTTTAATGTGCATAATACAGATCCAAAAATATCATCCTTTTTTTACCTTCTTTGAATTGCAATATCGCAATTAACTATTAATACTTGATCACTCAAATTGCTTGTCAGTGGCGGCGGGATATAATACTATTTGAAGCAATTGCTTCATACCTTCAACATAGTTAATTATCATTTTGTTGTAATTAAAGGGATGGTTGGTGGTAAAAAAATTAATAATGTATAATTTGCTTCAAAGACTCGAAAAGTTCGGGCCGTCACTGTTGCTTGTCATCGACATTTAAAGTTTTCTCCTCAACTCCAAAAGTCCAAACATCCAGCATAGATCTAGCCACATATTAGCTGTTGTAGCTTATGAAAACATTATTTTTGTAATATTTAAACATTTGATTCTAAAAATTAGAATTTTAAACCATAAAAATTAAATATGATTTCATAATAACAATGTTATAATAATATAAATAAATATAACATTTAAAATCATTTATCTTAAAATTACAACTGTAAATAATAAAAAGAACAGCAAAAGCAGAGGGGAATAATGTGTACTATATTATAATTAAGTAAAGACTATCATAGAAATAGTGATGTACCTATTAAATATCAATATTTCAGATAGAATTACCGACCAACATATGTTTACTATACCACACATATCACCATACAAAAGAAAGAGAGATATAAGCTAATAATATAATTACCTATTTTGTATTTTCGTGTGATCATTATAAATTATTATAATCATAGTTGTTATCGTTGAGGAAAGAAATATTTTTTTTTTTTGTTCGATTATTATTAAAGCAATTCATAATCGTTGGAGTTAAAATAAACACCAGGTATACATTGGCTACGTTCACAATATCACGTCTCCTATTAATTGGTGAGTAGACTTAGTATTAATAATAATGTGAAAAGATTCCTTAACTTTGTTGATATACCGATGAAAAAAACTAAATTATTACATTTTAATATGTTCATAATCTAACTCATGACAAGACGCTTTCAATTTTTTATTGTAATTCATTGTTTTTTTTATAATATTGATAGTGTAGGTGTACTGTTGTGAAGAACCTAACATAAATCTTGTTATTCTTGCTGAGCAAATTATTGAATGTTGATATTCACAATAAATATTTACTTAATGTTTTGTTGTTTTTTACAGTACTGGTGATGATTTGTAGGTATACAGAATTATACTAAAACCGCTTAAAAAATAATTGTATAACATAGTTTTGGTAGTTATGAAAAGGATGAATTGGATTATAGGGTGGTAAACATTCTGTGTAAAATACTACGATAAAGCAGTAATGATTGCACAAGAAGTTGATGAAAATAATATGCCATTACAAAAATCTTCATCAAACAAAATTATGTACAAAATAGCGTAAGCATATAATTTAAAGTAATTTATAAACAATAATTCTAATTGAGAAATTATACATTTTTTAGTGCTTTGGAACTAAAACACGAAGAACGAAAAACCCTCATAAATCGATGGGGTTCAGAAAAATGTCAATTATATAACCAAAACATTTTGCTCAAAGATAAACTACTACAAGTACAAAATAATGAAATAAAATTACAATCTAAACTTTTAAACAACAAAAAAGTAAGATTGGTATGGACAATTAATTTTTAATTTTAAGTAGTATTAATTTACATGTATAATTATTTTAGCAACGGAGTTTATTAGAAATTGAAAATACTCAATTAAATGAACAATTAGATCAAATAAAACAAAAAAATGTTTCACTAGAATTTCAAGTTCAAGAAATCTCACAGTTACGACTTAAGGTAATCCGTCATTTAATATTATTTTAAGTATTTATTTTATCATTTTCTCTTGTTAGCTCTTCAGACAAAATGTGAAAGCACATAATTTAAACCCACCTGAAGCTAAGCCTAAAGTATTAAATGAAACTAAGTTTTATCTAAATGGCACTACCAATAATTTGAGTAGTACTCATAATTATTAAGAGTATTCTTTAAAAAAATAACTAGTTTTTAAGTTAACCTTTCGATGTATTTTATTGAACTATAGGAACTAGAACTGGAATCTAAAAATGCACAAATTATTGATCTCTTGCAAAAAATTGATTGTTTGAAAAATGAAAATAAGTATCTTAGAGAGCAAAACAATGAATCTGTTATTGAGCTTAAAGCAACTAAAATGTGTGTATTGTTATATCATTAAGATTTAACTCAAGGCGTGTCCACGGGTCTTGCCTGTCATGCACACTGCACAGGCATGACTTGCAAAATTTGATCTAAATTAAAAAAATTAATTTAAAATCTTTAAATTCGGTGGTTAAACCCCAATACCCTAACAGAATTTTTCTATTGACGAGGGAGGGGGTGTAGTTTTTGTCTCTCCTGGATATTCCACAGTTGTGCATAAACGGCGAATGAGGTCTGGACACGCCTATGATTTAACTGTTATAAAATGGAGCATTTATTTATATTGGTTTTGTGATTTTTTAGGATAGAAAATATGGGTACTGGTAGGTCATTTGATATTCACGTCAGTAATTTTTTAAAAGAAAAGAATAGTCCTAACTGCTCTGCCAACTGCTTTTGCAAAGTAAAAGAATTGACTACCAAATTGTCTGTTGAGGAAAGTGGAAGTGATTGTGCAAATACATTTGAAACGTCTGATTCTGACTTTGATACATGGAATAAAGTAAGTAAAACATGTAGTAAACTATGAATTTATATGATTGAACAATTGTTTTCATTTTGTTTGACAGGTTGAAAATGCACAAAAATCAGATCACAAATCACCTCAGACACCATCAATGTTTGCAAAAAATATAAAAACAACTCTGCCTTTTCAGTCACAAATTGAATCATGTGATTTAGATAAATTAATTGACTGTATGGAACATTTGAAACAAATGCCAAAATCAGATCATGAACAAAACGAGTCACTAGAAATAAGAAATTTTGTTGAATCTCCAGATAGTTTTATGACTTATTCAACTGAGAGGCCATTGAATAAACAATTTGAAAATTCAATAGAAACAGAATTTATGGGTTCTACTTTGATAGAAATGACAAATGGCAGCGTTGAAAAATTGAAGCAAATGTACAATCAGTGTAAATCAGAAAATCAGAAGCTCCAATACAAGTGTGCAAAGATTGAAAAGTTCTGGGAATCTAGGTACAATGAAGTATGTGAAATAGCAGACAAAGCACTTAATGAGGCTGAACAGTTGAAGGATGAAAATACTGACCTGAAACTTACTATGGATGCCTTGCGCAATGAATACTTTGAGTTTGAAGAATATTGTTTACTTAAATTAGAAGAAGAGCGTAAACTAAATGAATTGGTTAGTACTTCTTATTTAAATTGTTTGGATTGTTATTAACTGTATTTGTTTATAAAACTAATTGCCTTATTTTAGGTATAGGTAAAATAATAGTTTATTTTCTTTTTGAAAAATTAGATTTAAATTTTTATATAGGAGAAAAAAGTTAGTAATGAAAAACTGAATAATCTAGAAGTCAAGATTAAAAGCTACATTGATATGTTAGGAGAGACAACTGATAATAAATTGCCTTCAATTGACGAACATGTTGAATTTGAAGAACAAGTAATTATTTTTTCATAGTATTTTTATGAAAGTATTACTTTTTATTTTTTTCACAGATCAATTGCATTCAACTAGAATTTTCGAGTTACTGTATGAAGATAGAAAAAGAAATGGAAAACCTTAAAATTGAAAATGAAAGATTAAAATCTCAAATTGTTATTCCAGTCGACAAAGTTGACCGCGAAGGAGCAAACAGTCAATTCAAAGAAGAATATGAGAAGTGTCTAAAAAAAGAAAAAGTTTGTTATTTCTATAAAATATAATATATGATTTTCAATTTATGTTTTTGCATTTTACTTAGACTTTTACTTCTACTTTTATATTTTTATTTAGACAAATGGTGAATTTAAGAACAAGCAGTTTGACTTAAAATATAATCATGAAAAATCAGGAATGGAATGCCAAAGTCTAATGCAACAAAGGAACTTACTTAGAGATGAAATTTTCCAATTAAAAGAATATCTTAATTTTCTTTCAGTAAGCAGTCACCATTGATGTTGATGTCTATTTTAATAATGGGTAAATTATAATTTAATTCTATGATTTTTTTCTATTCAACTGTACGACTTAAAAGTTAATTTTTTATTCCTGCTTATGTTATTTTACTCTGTGATAATTTTACGTTAAAAATTTAAAATATTATGCATATTAAATTTATATTATTTGGTAATCTGGATAGAAACAATGTTACTCAGAATAATGTCATTAGTCATTAAAACATACATATAATTGATGGTTGGTGTGCGTGTAGAGCGTAGACAATACATTTTACAATTTATATAAACAATCTATCGATTATCCAAGTTCACACTATAACATTATATCAACGTTAGGAAATGTAGCATGTGCAACTATTTTTTCAACTCATTTAGTAAAGGTAAAAGATAGAGTTAATTTTCTTTTTTTTAAAACTTGTAAAAGTTGTAAGTTCACTAGAAAGTAAAACTGACTTGTTAAAAATCAGTCCTTTTTTTCTTATAAAATAAAAATTTCTACTTTTTTTTAAAGCTAATAAATAACATAGTAATTTAAAAAAGGTCTTACAGTTTTAAATAAATGTATGTATCAATGTTTATTGACGGAAGTACTATAAGTATTTTAATCAACGACAAAATCCTACTAAATAATTATTTTTATGTGCCTATTTATGGTGTACTACTTTCTAAATTATACTTATGAAATCAATCATTAGAATATAACTGATGACCTACACATATAATATCAAATATTATTTGATTCAGTTATGAATAAGTAAATTAATTAAATACAATAAATGAATAAAAATATAATAAGTAATAACTATAAATTAATTAAGATTAATGAGTATACAAATGTGTATGGAATAATAAGTGAAAGTGAATAGTTATATTTTTCTTTTTTCAATGAAGTTGTTACCTCTATGACATCTATGTTTATAATGTTTATAATATAATCTGTGTTTCTCGATATTATATTCATTACTACTTATTACTTATTGTATCTTTAAAGAATACCTGTTGCTTCCAATTATTATTATTATTATTAAAAATTTTTTATAAAATTATTTTTTTCAAAATAATTCCTATTTTAAATCTGTGGTTTCATGAAAAAAATAACTCAATATGAAAATAAAATAAATTAACTCTGAAGTTACTTAGAGTTAGAAGTTACTCTTCTAATAAGTAACTCACTATGTAATTTAGTTAAAACTAACTTAACTTGGACTTTTCAACTTGTTAAAGCCCAGCTTTGACTGTAAATAGTGCAGTACACATTTTTGCCTATATTTTAATACCTAAATTATTGCATCATTAGTTAATATTAACTACAAACATTATATTTTGTAAAATTTTTATCAATTGTGGAAAAACGCATTATTACTCTTTTATATATTTTTCAGGACAGGTCATTTTTTACTGAGTATGTTTTGACTAAAATGATTACAAAATGTTCTATTTCCATTCTTCTTTAATATCAAGTATTATTATGAATATATTTTAACGTGTATAAATTTACATGCTTTGACTTGTAATATTGAGTCAATTAATTGACTCAATTAATGTGTAATAACATTTCTATTTACTAACACCTATTCAATGAAAATTACACTTATTTATTTATGCCCAATAAAAAATATACAAAAAAAGGGTCGATGTAGTTTACTGTTATAAAATAATTTCTTATATACTACAGACGAATTATACTAATTAATAGGTAATAAACACAAAAATAATAATAATATTAAGGTAGTTGACTAATTATAGTATAAAAATATATAATAATAGGATAATACACATCTTTGTTAGGTACTAGATTCGACAAATACATATTAATAAATTATTTAAATATATTTTAAACAAATCAACAGTTGTACACAAGAATAAATCAACATTATATGTATTAACTAATTCCATACATCGATTCATAATTGCGTTTTTGCCATAGTTAGTAGATTGTAATGAAACATAGAACGTATTTAATTGTCTAGTACTTCGACTAGGAACCAGAAAGCTTAAGTTTGAAATTAAATGTGGACAGTAAACTTGTCCATTGAGTAATTTAAAAATAAAACACAGGTCCAGTCTCTTCCTTCTTATCTCCAGCGATTCCATGGTATTATTTATGCTTATTTATTCCAGACATTTATTATGAAATGTGCATTTTAATAAAATAAAACTTTTGAACACCTAATGGCAAACTTTATCAATATTGTTTTGACATAAAATATGGATAGCAAACTTATCTTCATGCATGATTCAGTATACTTATATAAACCAATATTATAGGATAAAATTTATGTTATAAAATAAAAAAATACATTACCTGGTACCACATATAAATTATAAAAATATTAATGATTATTTTTGCAAATTTGTAATTTGTAAGGCGGACACTGATGATAGTTCAGCTTATAAAATAATGTATTTATGATAAAGTTATTCTGTAAATGAATACCTACAAAATAATAATATCAATATTTTTTGAGAAATAAAACAAGAATTTTCCGATCATTTATTGAAAGTCACAATCAAAGAATTTAACAAGTTATTTTTTAAATTTATTTATTTATTAAATTGTTTGTAGATTGATAGTTCAGCTCCATATATATAAGCGCATAGAAAAATTTAACTCTTAGCAATCGTTTTAAATTGTTATACATATTACATAAATAATACTATATATATACCTAAAAAATAAATGGAGATTATTTTTTGCCTTTTTAATATTCGTAATTAGTTAGCTTTGTAACACACAAGGTACTTATGTTCTATGGAAAAAAAGGTAATAAAAATAAACTTAAAACCCAACATAGGATTATTAAGATGTTGTAAAATGTCTCCCCCCCCCCCCAGACATATAAAGATGAAAATAAATAAATAAAAATGTATTGTCTTTCAGAAAATCAGCAAGTCATGTAAAAAGTTTTTGGGTCCGATTTATATGGAACACCGTCAACTTAAAACAAGATGTGATAACTTCATGGCACAGTTGAATCTCAGTATTGAAAACAGAAAAAAATGTGATTTGTCAACTCAAACCAAAGACAATGATTCTTGAACAATTTCCATAAATTCAATGACTATCCGGAAATCAGGAGTATTTTTAAAAGATTATGACTTTAGTGAATAATAATATTGTGACCTAAAATAATTTTCATATGCATTTGTGTGTAACATAACATTTTTATTTATTTTATCAATATTTATATGCATTTTTTTTCTTTTTATATTACATTTAAGTGTATAATATGAATAAAAATATAGCATTATAGTTGTATGATAAAAATGTGCTTATTAGTACTTGTGAACAGAAAGTCTTTGGTCTTTTGGTTCATGTTATGCAACAACCTATTATTGAATCCAAGTTTAACTTATACATTACAGTGTTGTTTTACTCCTCAATGACAAAGTATAGGTAACATACAATCGATACTTACTATATAGCTGGATGCTTATGTACTTTGCCCCCTTTCTCTCCTATAGAATCATAAAGATTTTTAATTCAAAAAGATTGAAAATGTATAACAAGATTATTTTCAAGTTATTATTAGTGGAATGCAAAAATAGCCTAAATGTATTATAAGGTTCTTCATAAGTTAGCATACTTACAGCATTACAAATATCAATTATTATATGAACATTTTTTTTCATAAATATTTGAATTTCTAATTCTGACATTTTTATAATTTTAAATTTAAATTAAAAAATGTGATTTTAGTTTATATGTATGTAATATTGTTTTTAGTAATATCAGTTATTTATCTTATTTTTTATTAATATGAAAAAAAAATGTTGTAAAAAGAAATATTTATAGGATATATATTATTTACAAAAACTCAAAAGTATGTTATTGCAATAATAAGTGAAACATTTTGACAATTTGTAGCAGAACATTTGTTTACAATGTTAGAATTCGTACAGAAATATTAATTCACAATATTATTAATATGTTATATTGAAATAACTCATCATTGGGCGTTGAGAAAATGTTTATTGTTAACTCTGGCCAGTTTTATTTCTCAATTTGGCACTGGTTTTGAGGCTTGAATCATCCATATAGCGTATACAATATATTCATTTGTCATTGTGTTTATTATGACGGTCAAAAGAAAATTTTTATTAAATAAGTCCACAGCCAATATTTACAGTGGTTAAACCATACATATACGGGTATTTAAACACCTACACATTGACAAATATTATTCGATATTTTTATAATTTTTTGTATACATAAATCGAAAATAAAGTCAAACATGTATGGACAATAGCTCAAAAGAAGTTTGCTGAAGAATATTATTTTATCTCGACATGTCTACAATTCTAATAGAGACATTCCAATTAATGTTAATTTAAATTAAATAACTTTTTTAAAGTTGAAGTTGTTCAAAGTCATCCCATAAATTGGTTGAATTCATACACATACTAGTGTTACGTCTTACGTGTTAACAATTAAATTATTGTCTATCACTACTGGTATACGGTGTGTAATTGTATATCCGTGGTGATAGATCAGTATTCAGTACCAAGTACCATACGGGGAAATATGATTTGGATGTTCGACAAGACAACTAATTATACCGAGTATAATGTAACGTATATTTTAAAATGTAATATAAAATATTTTACTTTACCGATGACCTAGCAGCAACAATACACGGAGCAAGTGATGAGACGAGACTAACCTCGTTCGGCTGACGAATGTCAAGCAGGCCGAACGATTATTATAAATTTTGTCTACTATACAAAATAGTTTTTTTTTTTTTTTATTTGAAGAAATCTACAATGTATACATGGTTTTTATACAATAAGTAGGTTTGGTGAGTGACAAGTAAAAAAATAATATGGGTAATTAGATTAGGGAAGATGCCCAGTGGTAACACCCTATGTTAAATACAAAATAGTTATACATATATATAGCTTTACTCTCAGGTCAGTATAGTTCTCATGTTTCAGTATGGCTCCCAGGTCAGTTAAGCTCTCATGTTTCATTCCTGTTTTCAGGTCAGGCCAGTTTAGCTCTCATGTGTTGATGTGTCAGTGCTACTCTCAGGTCAGTATAGCTCTCATGTTTCAGTGTGGCTCCCATGTCAGTCAAGCTCTTGCAGTCGATACAATAATAAATACGCTCACAGTGAACATTAATTCACAGATACAATGTGAATAAAATATATTATTTTCCTCTCAATAAAATTATTCTTAAGCCTATGTTACTGCCCGCGAAGGGGCTTTTATAAAGAAGAAAAATTATATTAATCGTTTCCTGTAGACGTTTTAAAAAAATGATTTTTTGCGGCAATACCTACATAAATACATTTTAATTGTGTTGGAAAAGCTGAAGAATATAAAAACGACACGTATTTAATATACTCGAGACCCGAGTTGACCACACATATACATATCCATATACATATTCACCATTTATACAAAAGTTTAATCCAGATCAAGGACATGTCCATATTACATTATATTATTAAGGCACATGTAGAAAATAAAATGATTTTTTTCTTAATTCTTTTACACATTTTATCTTTGTTTTAGAAGCTAAAGAAAAGACGGCGTCAAGCGGGCAGATATCTGTGTTCACAGTACTTATAATTCATTATTATTTATTATTAACTATATAGTATATATTAGGGATGGGTTTTTGACCGGTCAAAATCTTTTAATGACAATTGACCAGATTTTGACTCGTCAAAATTGTCAAAATCGGTCAAAATCTTTTTTTTTTCCTGTCCTTAATTCAAATGTTGTATTTAAATGGAAAAAGTTTATTAAAAGTTAAGACCATCAAATAGCAACAAAAACATTTTTACACCTATTTAATAATGAATACATACAATTTTGTTTACAAATAAATAAAATATCAGTCTTTACTTTTTAGTTTTTATTAATAATGCATTATAAAATTAAAATAAATTATAAAATAAAATAAAAAAAATAAATAAAATATTGACATCTTTGAATAAATAAACATAAATTTCAACTTTCAATAGGAATTACTAATTAATAACAGTATAAAATACATATATATAAACTTTAAATTTAAAAACAAGTAAGTCATGGTCATCTACAATCTACATAATTACATTAAGTTAAAAAAACTTAATTAGGTACTATCAATTTGCACATCAATCTCAATGTTCTCACTAACATTGTCTTCAATTTCATTAGAAATGAAAACTGGGTCCTCTGTATCTATTTCCATATTTTTCAGCAATCTAAGGTTATGGTAAACAGATGCTAATTTTCCAGTTGTAGATGTTTTAAGTTTATTACGGTTTTTTGAATGGATATTTCCCCAAACAGACCAATTACGTTCAGCACACGCTGTAGAGCTTGGTAATGTTAGCAGTACTTCAGCAACATCAGCTAGAACACTTTAGTTTTTAAAATTACCTTTCCACCAATTTGCTGCTGTAATAGAGTTATTTTTTATAGAGTTAATTGCTGTCCATGATGAACGACTTTGAAAAGGACCACTTCTAGCTTTGAAATTAATAATGTCTGATATAATACTACTTTCTTGTTCACTATTAAGCTCCATGTCTACATTATTTAAATGTTTCCAGATCAACTTAATTAAATCAATAGCATTGTCTTCTTCTTCAGATTTTAAATTCTCTCCTTGGTGTCTTGGATCAAGTAAATAGCATGCATGATGTGTAGGTGTAATTACCTTATTTATACGGTGCTCAATTAATTCAACTATGGATTTTTCATTTTGACTTAGACTTAAAGAAGATGAATTATTTTCCTCAACATGTTTTTTTACTTTCATAAACTCATTATAAACTTCTGATAGTTCACAAGAATCAGACTCCATTTTGGTAATTGAATTGGAGACTGGTGAAAACAAATTTATAAAATGTTGATTTTTTAACCAAAATACTTCTTCATCCAGAACCCATTTTACTATTTGCTTAAACAAATTTTGTTGATTTGATGGTATAGAAGAGGCAATTTCTTCATCAACAACACTTGATTTAAGAGCTTTTTTGTTTATCTGTAACTGCTGAATTGATTTAATACTAGAAGCCCAACGTGTAGCTACAGATGTTGATAGAGTTGAAGTAATCCCATACTGTTCGCGATACTTACTAAAAATATGAGCAGCGACATGACGGTTTTTGAAAAACTGTACTATTTTCTTAACTTGGATTAAATGAGTAGCATATTTTTTTTGTTTTTCAACATCCATGGCAAACAATTGCATAGAATGAGAGGCACAACTGTATGTTTGGATATGAGGATATTTTTCCTTAACAATTGTCCATGCAGCCCTCATATTTGCTGCGTTATCAGTAGTTATTCCATAGACTTTTTCTGGTCCAATTTCTTCAATGACAGTACAAAATTCAATTGCAATATAGTCACTGGTGTGTCTATTTTCTTCACATGCTACAAATTTGTAGAACAAAGGTTGAGGTGTAGTAAGCATATAGTTTATGATACCTTCATTTCTTTGATTGCTCCACCCATCAGAAACTATTGCAATACATTTTGCGTTTTTAATGCATGATGATATATGATTACTGGTTTCAGTACAAGCATTATCCAAAAGTTTTCCAGCCAACTGCTTACGACTAGGTAATTTAAATGTGGGCCTTAATGCATCAAAAAAACTTTTTAAATAAGGACTATCAACAATTTGAAATGGAATATTACTGGCATAGACTGCCTTTGCAAATAAATAAGTTAAATTGGTTTGTTCATTCTGATTCATACGGTCGATATAAGTTGATACCGAACTTTGTTTCATTTTATTTAATTTGTGTTCTTCGTACAATTCTTTTTCAATTAAAGTGCTTGAGTTATTGTTATTTGTTTTCTCACTTTTATTTACTTGCATAGAAACATCATCTAAAAAACAAAACATAAAAAAAATACGTTTCACGTTAACAAATATCAAAATCTTGAGGGATAATATAANACGTTTCACGTTAACAAATATCAAAATCTTGAGGGATAATATAATAATTATAATATGATAACACCATGGACGATAATTTTGATAACTAATTACAGAAATATCAGTGTGACCAACATAACGTTTATTAGTACAAAATTTCAATATTGGACAGCAGATTTGTCTAAAAACGATGTTTAGTATAACCATGGAAGTTTTTTTTTTATTTTGACTGGATTTTGACCGGTCAAAATCTTTGTGGTCAATTGACCACATTCTGACCGGTCAATTGACTGGTCAATTGACCACATTCTGACCGGTCAATTGACTGGTCAATTGACATTGTGCCATCCCTAGTATATATCATTGGTTGTATACGTTCGTATTTTCGTAATAATAAACGTTTTTAAAGAGAATTAATCCCCTGGTTTTACATTTTAAATGTAATATTGATTGGGTAAAATCAAACTTTAAAGAAAGACATCTTCCTTAACATGTTTAAGACTTATTACAGTTATTTGATTTTTAATAGGCATAATAATGGAAAGGTATCTTAAATGTACTTCTAAAAATAATCCTACCGTGCTCAATAAGTATATTTTTCGCTTCCCAATAATTAAAATACTAATTAAATTTATTAAATTTTTATAATTGTTGTTATTTGTTTTATTTATTCCTATATTTTTGTATAAATCTACACAAATATTTAAAAATATATTTTATTGACATAGAATAATAACTATCATATTATAAACCTCCAATAGGCAACGACTTTTCCATTCATATTATTATATGCGAATATCCATGAATATTTGCATTCATATTTCAACTTTTTAATGCCTCTTTTTCATCACTAACAATGTAACACGGTTTTCATACATTACAATTCATATACTAAACAAGTAAAGTATTTTTTTTTTCGAAATTATAGAATACTGAATATCACATTAAAAGCATCCCGTGGTCACGTATAGGCGTATAGCTGATATAACCTTTGGATATCACTTTTGCTCATAATATAGATAATAAATACGAATTACGAATTATCTAAACACTAACTAAATTTAACATTTAACAGAGTATCAGATTTAACATTTAATTTAATTTACAATATTAATTCAACAATCAGTTTTATTTTATCAAATTACAATAAGAAACTAATCAAATTGTAAATAAATGTCGACAGTCAACAGATAATTATTATTTTTCTCCAATAATTAAATAACGATTGAGCTTACATACTCATCTAATAATTCGTAGCTATATCAATGACTCATTATTACTACCCATGAAATTCAATGTTTAGAATTAGTCACCAAAAACATTTTTCATCAAAACTGGAGAACTCACTCTGCTGTATAGTAGACATCAAACTGCGAAGATTACCTTGTAGTTATAATGGGTGTGTTATCCTTGAATTCAATTATAAATCACTAGGTGAATACAAAAAATGTTTCAGAGATGAGACCAGTAGCAGTATGGACGCCAAAAATGTATAAGGAAAAAAGTACCCATTAATCATACAAAAAAAAAATTG
Organism: Myzus persicae; assembly: GCF_001856785.1. Classification (NCBI taxonomy): domain Eukaryota; kingdom Metazoa; phylum Arthropoda; class Insecta; order Hemiptera; family Aphididae; genus Myzus; species Myzus persicae. The sequence goes on from NW_019104448.1 coordinate 17,349, forward strand.
TACATTGATTGTTTATTATTATTTTTTATTAAAGTTATTTACTTTCACACGAGTTATTATCGTAAAGCCCAAATAGTTAAAATGTTATTAAACCAAATGTATATAAAAAGTAAAGTAAATATAGCAAAGTAATAATGATATTGTTCGCGCCAAGCTATTAGCGCATCGCGGTGTGTAATTCTGTACGGCAACGACGACCTACTCCAACTAGTTCCCTCTTCATCCATACACCTCTCATACCATTGATTGCGAATTATTATGATTGTTATATTTATTTAATCTCTTTGTGTTGTTTTAATGTGAGTTATCGATCAGCTCGCTGCCTCATACACGACTTATTATATTGTTTTTGTTTGTCTCCTATGTTAACTTATCATTATGTTTATGGCCAACGCCCTTGTTGTGAAATTATTATCATTGTTCATATATATCTTCTCTTCTCCACTAATGTAGCGTAAAACACTTTATTGTCGCTTTTGTTTTGTTTCGGTGTTTTTCTTTTTTAGTTGTTTGATACACACAACAACTAATTATTATAATATTATGAATAGTGTATAATCAAATGTGTGGTCAATGTGACCAGAAATTATTATTTTGTGTTGTTATTGCGATAATACCTGTCTCCGTTATTATAACGGCATCAGTTCTACCTACTACAGTCGAGTCTCGATAACTCGAATGTCAAGGGACATAAAAATAAATTCGACTTATGTATTTTTCGAGTTCCAAAACTAGAATTTTTTTAAAAATACCAAAAAATTCGAGTTAGACATTATTTTTTTTTTTAATTTGTTTTTATTAGAAGTATTATGTGTATATTTATAAACTATAATTAAAATTAAAAAATTAAATTTTAAAACTCATTTCCTTATTTATTAATTAAAAATTTATTGAAAGATTACATTTTAAAACACAAAATATGTAAATTTCTTACAATTTTTTAGAAAAATAATTTGAAATAAGAGTTTGACGTTTGGGTTGTTTTAAAATAAAGTCTTCAATGACCCCCAAGTACTTGAAAAGTATTTCATCTGCACCTTCGGTTTTTTCAATGAATACTCTTAATTTATCAAGTGATACTTTCGCTTCTTTTGTAGAGACAACTAATGGATATTCATCCTCTTCATCTTCGTCTGAGTCGGATTTAAGAGTCGGTTGCACTGCGTCTACAATGTCTTGATCACTTAATACTCCAGGGTATGTATCTTAGTGTCTATTTCAGTAAATGTATGAAATTTAATTTCTGGTTCAAATTTATAGTGATCTACTATAAGTTTCCAATCGGAACCTCCATTGTCGCTTTCTAAATGAGTATATTTGATTTCTTTTTCCTTAGTTGAAATTCCAGATTTAATAAAACAATTAACAATTGTATTTTTCTCGACATTTTCCCATGCTTTATAACACATTCACATAGTTTGTAACAAGTTTATAGAAAAAGATCTACCTTTATCGATATCATTAACCATTTTGCGAATAATTTCTTTACGATATAATATTTTAAAGTTCTGTATTATACCTTGGTCCATTGGCTGAAGTTGTGAAGTCGTATTTGGTAGAAGAAATTCTACTTTAATAGAATTTAATTTCTTTTTTGTATTATGAGCTGCAGTACAATTGTCAATTAAGAGGAGTACTTTTTTCCTTTTTAAACTCATTTTTTTATCAAAATTAGACAGCCATTTTTCAAACAATGCATTCGTCATCCACGCTTTTTTATTTGATTCATATACTTATCGCGACAAATATTGCATTGAGTGTATAGGAATTTCTTAGGGACAAAAAAAAATTCGAGTTATTGAGGTTATCGAGGTTCGAGTTATCGAGACTCGACTGTATTATTATTGAAATAAATTCTTGGCGTTGCCATCCCATAAGCCGTGAGTCACGTTCTTATATTATTATTATTCTGAGGGGTGACTTTGGACAATATCACCCATTGCGATATCCACACCCGCGTAAGTCCGCCAGCAACGAACGTTGTGTGAGAGGCCGCCCAGGTCGTACAGGTCACCGTCGGTCCAGTTCAACCACAGCACAAGACTTCAGTAGTTAAGATAGCTTTAAGTACTGTCCCTGTTTTTTGTGAGCTCTGTGGTAATTGCACCAGACAGAATCGACCACAGAGACCTCCCTCCCCATAATTAGCTTGCATCATCCTAATTCCTTTGGTAGGGATCTCCCATCCTGATCGTCGTCGTCGTGCATAGAATTGCCTACCTTACACACTTTCAGGCGAAGGCACCTGTAGTTGCCTACCCACCCAAATAGTCGGCGCTAGTGGTGGCATTGGCCCAAAATAGTCATATTCAGTTCTCGGGCGCCCGCCGAGTGGTCCTTCGGGTTGCCCCTATTCAAGGCGCATACAGATATTATATGTTTTTTATTTTCATCAGCAAAAATGTACTTTTATAGTATCTTAACAAATCGGAGTATGATTATATAATAATAATATAAATATTAAATATATATGTATATACTATATAATGGGTAGTGTTGACACATATATTACCTGGGTAATTTACGAAATAAGCGTTATCTAAATAATATTTTTACTTTATCTAATAGGAAGCTACTTATCATGGAATATTTTTAAATTTAAAATATTCAATAAAAATAATCGGTGAATACCAGTATGGTTTCATGAAAAGCAAGTCCACTACTGATCATATATTCACCCTTAGACAGGTGATGGAAAAGTACTATGAGTTTGACAAAGACCTACATATGATTTTCATTGATTTTCAGCAAGCTTATGATAGCATTTTTAGAGACCGGTTATGGTCAGCACTTATACATTTCGGAATACCAAAGAAATTGGTTAGCTTAATAAAGTGTTGCAATTCTAACACATTTTGTAAAGTGCGTTTCTTTGGAGAAACATCAAAGGAGTTTGAGGTCAGATGTGGACTGAAACAAGGGGACGCGCTATCTCCCTCACTTTTCAATCTAGCTCTTGAAAAAGTCATAAGAGATATGCAAGAAGACCGAGAAATGGAAATACTGGGGCGCTCAACTTTATTAGCTTATGCGGATGATATTGTACTATTTGGAGAATCGAAAATGGAATTAGAAGGGACGGTACAAAAGCTCATTCTGTCAAGTAAAAAGATGGGACTTAAAATAAATGAAAATAAGACTAAGTATATGCTAATGAGTAGACATCTAACTCAGTTACAAAATGTGAGCATTGATCATTTATCTTTTGAACAAGTTGAAAATTTTAAGTACTTAGGTGCTAATATAAATCATAAAAAAAATATGCATAACGAGATTAAGTCCAGAGTAAGTGCAGCAAACCGAGGATACTAGGCAATGAGAAAAATATTTACATCAAAACTACTGTCAAGAGACAAAAAAAAACTATACATAGCCTATTTACGCCCCATTGTTATATACGATTGTGACTTGTGAGACATGGTCCACGACGCAGGGTGACGAGATTAAACTATTGACTTTTGAAAGGAAAATATTTAGAAAAATATATGGGCCTATATTAAACCCCAATACTGGTGAATACGAGCGAAGAAAAAACATCGACTTATACACTCTGTGTAATACAACCAATTTAAAAGATTTCCTGAAGTCGAAAAGATTAGAGTGGGCTGGTCGGGTACCACACGATTGCGTGCGATGAATCTTTTTAAGAACACGATTGCGTAAGTTAACACGATTGCGTACGTTAAACCATTAACTTTAATATTTACCCCAAAAATCAAACGATTGCGTACGATTTACTGTGCAACGTTGCCAAATTTATGTTTTTATTTGTGATCAGTAAAATTTAAATATTGGAAAAATGACTTAAGTTATGGTACCACTTAAAAATCTCAATTTTCGACAAATATGTTAAAATATAGTATACAAAATAAAATAATTAAAATTAATAAAATGTTAAAATAATATAATAAAAAATGTTATACCTTGGTACCACTTAAAATCTCAATTTTTGACAAATATGTTATAATATAGTATACAAAATAAAATAATTAAAATTAATATAATGTTAAAATAATACAATAAAAAATGTTATACCTTGGTACCACTTAAATAACAAATTTTTGACAAATATGTTATAATATTTTTATGTTTTTTGTACTTTTTATATTCTTTCATCGCTTCTTTTATACGAATTAAATCAGCATTTTCCATTTCAACCATTTTTTCGCATAGTTCTTGTAAAAACAACCACATGCCAGCGTAAATTTTTTTGATTTATTTGGTAATAAAAAGTATGCCACTGGTACATAAAACCCATTTTTATAATCATTGATTGTGTACAGTTGGGCAAAAAATTTTGGAGCATAATTGAAAGTACCATCAGCGAAAAATTCACTTGTACTTGTCATAAAATAAAGATTCTGTTCTGTAGTAACACAAACAAACGATTTATTGTCGGAAATAAAAACAAATTGTTTACCTTGAAATTGTATTATATCGTCATCTTCCATTGCTTTAAGTTGTTCAATTGACTCATTTAGTGATTTTGGAAAAGCGGGATAATTTTTTCGACGTTCATCGTACATTGCTTTTCGAATTGATCGTACATCTCTGTGCTAGATTTCAGAGTGACTGTTCCCCATAAGTTCGGTTCTAATTATTTTTATGGGTCTTACACAAATAGTATCATTTGATTTTCTTTTACAAGCTTCCCGTAATACTTGTCGTTCAATACTCTGTTTTGAATTTTCAGTGTGGTTGTGTTCATTAATTGTTTCATGGACATACTCTCCATTTGTCAAAATACTCGCATAACATATTTTTTTTGTACACAACCATTTTTTCATTCCGTCCTTTCTTTCTCTAATAAACCTATATTTATGCAGATTTAGTAAAACTAGTGGTTTACCTTTTTCAGAAGTTATAAAATTAACCTTATTTTCAATATTTCACTCGAAAAACACGAAACACGCGAGGAAGTTAATAATCCAACGACGGTTATTCACTGAGTTATTAAATGATAGGTATACTGCAGTATACATAATATTGCGAATATCCTAAAATATCCTAGTAAAATAACCGATTTCGTTATCGCCTATCAAATATCACCGATCGGATCTCAATTAATTTTAAATTGTATGTTCTATATTATAGAATAATTGGGCTGCCAAACAGTCGATCGCAATCGACCGGTCGATCTTGGACAATTTCAAAGTCGATCATATTAGAATTTATTTTTAGGGCCACGCGCTCTATGTTTCGATAATAGTCGATCAATAAGTTGATTAATAAGTCAATCCTCAAAGGTGAAGCATATTTTTAGTAGATCGTGACCAAAAAAAGTTTGGCCAGCCCTGTTCTATATAAGTTCAAAGCAAATGGCAACAGTGCAGTTGAAAGTTGCAGATAAAAATCGTACGTAATTGTGTTTTACCGCGTACTATGTACTTATATAGTATACATATATATATATACGTATATAATATATAGGTATACAAGTTTATAGTAATGTACTTCAGTACCTTACCTATCAGGGCTGTATTAGTGTATACGCACTATATGCTTACGGTTATTGCTGAGCTTATGAAAATGAGTAGCTACAATTTTTTTCGTGATACTAACTGTTTTTTTAAAATTATTATTATGATGTTTTAATATATTATGTATATAACAATGTAAAAATAATAATATGACTCGTATATTTACACTCAAACTCAATGTTCGTTACCTATCGGCTATCGTATAAATCGTAATTACTAAATACTAATTAGTAATTAGCTATAGAAATTAGATTGGATAAACTGATAAAATGTAGGTCACATACGCGATTACGACAGTGTTTAATTATAACTGTTTAGAGTATTTTAGTAAATATTTCAAAACAGGTATCTTAAATTTACATCTTTTTTTTCGTTAGATATATTAATTAATTATCGTAGTTATATTATATATTAGTAAAGACAATAATGTAATATAATTGTTGGTAAATGTTATCAATTATTTTTGATGGATTTATTATCATTAAGCCGCCTAATTTTGAATTTAAACAAAAATGATATTAATTCAATTAAGAATAAAAAATAGAAAAAAATAATTGAAAATTATTTTTCACATTACAAAACTATTCTGCGTGTATATGACACAAATTGTTCAGGCGGTTCCATTTTCCTCCAAAAACGTTTTGCTCCACAAAGAAAAAGGTGGTTTCAAATTTTCCTAAGAAAAGTGGAAAGTGGAGGAAAATTGGCAATAATAATTTTTTTTATTTTTTTGGAAAAAAATGTATAGTGGTGGAAAACAGTATCCCGTTTTTAGGGGAAAATGGTTACGGCAATTTGTTCACTGCCATTGCGCTGGCCTTTTTATAACTGTTGTAAAAAGTTATAATATCGTTTTAAAATGCAAATTTTTGAAATTTTTTTTTTGTTTTCATTACATATATTTAGCATATCTTCAACGATATTTAAGGTAATATTGTAACTACGAGTATTAGATTTTATGTATTAGATTTTATGTAATTTGAAGTGTTATAAAATCCAATTATGCTCATATAGTATTAATAATTAAAGGGACGCCCAACCTGTGTTGTATCTGTCGACTGTTTTACTAAAGTACGTTTAAGTCGTACAAGGTACAACTACGAAAAAGTACGTACCTAAGAGTTATATTTTTTATCAACTGATGAAAAACAATGGTATAATAATTATCATACCTAACCTCGACACTGCAGTATATTATAAGACATATGTTTTAGTAAAATTAATTATTTTTTATCATCGCAACTAATAGTTAAAAGTAAATAAATATAAATGTTTTGACTTAAGAGGACGCCACACCCGCATGTGTTGTCTCCGTCTTACAAATGTACAACATAGCAAAAACTGTTTTGCGCGGGACAACTTTTATCTTTCTGTGTAGTGTGTTTGTAGTAGTGGCTCCAAAATTTCTGAACATATCGAGTAGAAAATTATCCATGCAACAACGTGCCAATATTAAAGATAACATAAATACAAAAAAAGTTATTTGCTTCTAAACATTTTGTTTTTTTTGTTTTTTTCATTTGCTTATAAAAAATGGTTGGAAAGTGGAATTAAAAAAAATAGCACGCTGTTTTACAGATAAAGTTCTTCTTTACGTGTTGTGAAAATTTGGTAATTCTACAACAATTATAGTGCGAGAAAAGTTGTCCCGCGCTAAACAGTTTTTGCTATGTTGTACATTTGTAAGACAGAGACAGCACATCCGGGTGTGGCGTCCTCTTAAGAAAAAGGAAATGCTGTGTTCATTTTGGAAATTTAATTTTAATTATTTATTAATTCTATTATGAATAATTAAATATAGACAATATTATGTACTAAGACAGAACATTAGGTCTATTTTTAGTTCTTATTATTTTTATTGTTATAATAAGAACTTAATTTATCAAGTATGCAATAATAGAAATCCCAATCGTAAAAAAAGCTGGCTCTAAGATATTGTATTATTCAACCTTAGATTCTATTTAACCATTTTTGTTACACCTACTTTAATTTTAAAGAGAGTTATGAGTATTTTAAGTTGTACAAACAATTTACAATTTTTAAATACTCATAACTCTGTTTAAAATTTAAATATAATGATAAGCCCATGAGAAGCCCTCCGTAATCTACCAATTCACTCTAATTTTTAAGCTAACTGAGCCAAACGTGATCTAAGATTTTATATGTTACGCTCTTGTAAGACGGAGACAACACATGCAGCTATAACGTCCTCTTGATAGGTTTTTTTTAATTAGATAGTACATGCATAGATGATAGATCACATAAATCATTTGATACCTATATATTATGTACCTATTATATTTAATTTGATTTAATTATTTCAACAAGAAACATATCCGAAATTATAGTATTAGCCATTAGGTATTACTATACTGTTATAATATAGTTTTATTGAAAATTGTGTACTCGGTAATGTCTTACCATTAAAACCGAACATATTAATAACATTTTTAATTTTAACTTGATGAATTGTTTTTTGTCATTTGAAAAAAGCTAAATTATTTTAACAGTCAATAAAACTAGTTAAGTTCTTAATTAGAAAATTAACCAACTAATATTATACTAAAATGTTTTTTAAAAAAATATTAAGTTATTAACTTATTAACTAGTTAATGCTTACCTGGCATCTTTATATTTAAATTATACTAGCTGACCCGGTAAACGTTGTTTTGCCATATGTATTAATAGTTAGATTTTAATGGACTTATGAAAATGTATAAAATACATAATAGATTATATTTTATAATAGTAAACTAGGTATAATATTTCTTGATAGACATAAAATCAGTTCTTTAGTAAGGAGCATGTATTAATAAAAAAATTTCGGAGCTTATTAGAGAACATGCAACATAAAATTGGCAATTATTTTTATTTTGACATTTTATTAAGCCAAGCAGACCGGTGAATTATTGGTTTCCCCGTTGGCATTTGTATCATTTTCTCTGATGGAACGAAATCTTTTTACTCCTCGAGTAGAGCAGCCGATACTGGGTTTTCTTTTGGGCATTTTAATCAAGTCAATTGTAATAAGTAATAACCTAATGAAGCTCAAACGCTTTAATGAATATTGTGAAAACGCGAAAATAATAATAAATAGTTATAAATAATAAAATAATACTTTAAACTGAGTGAAGTACAAAAATGTTGATGAATAAAAATATAAAAATAAATTTTTTCTGAAATCAACGTAGCAATTTTTTGAAATAAAATAAATTATAATATAGAATAAACAGGTGCACATATTGTTGGTGTATATGCGATGCCCGAGATTCACGGAACTTCTCGGAAAGCTCGCCAATAAAACAAACACAGAAGAAAAAAGTACAGGTTGCATGCTAGTAGCTGGAAGCCCCCGGGCCGCCGTGCCGCACAATATGTATATATTATAGGTATACAATTTATACATTTATTTTAATCAATATTAACTAATTATTTATTAACTTTATTGGACTGAATTTGTGCCTAAAAACCTTCTCTGTGATATCCTCTTTAATTCTAAAAAAACTGCATGACAATTGAATAAGTAGTTACAGCTATACACTATTTTATATTTAAAAAAATACTGTCTGTACTTCCTTCTGCTCAACGGTGCAATCACCATTATCAGTAGTGCCATTTACTCCGAGCTAGATAATCTCAAATATTTGTTTTTGTTACAAGATATTCCATACAGGTAGGTACTAGATATTATGTAGGCACAACTAATCAATAAAGGTACACAAACATACTTTTGTATAATGAAATAAGACTGGTTTTATTTGATCATTAACATGAAACAATGATGCACATAAAATAAAAATAGGTACCGTTAAGATAATGAACAATAATACCGTTTGTTTGGAATGCTGAATAGGATGGGTGGTCGAATGAACTTAAGGATAAGCCGTCATGACCAGTATACGATTGAATCCAGCCCAACCAGCCCATCCGGCCGCGGCGAAGGACAATTCAGGTACGTTGGTTTTTCATCATCGGAGGAATTGTCCGCGTCGTCTCCGAAAGTTTCCAGGTGTTCATCGACCAAACTGATCTTTTCCATCTCCAAAGCTGGGCAGTAACTCTTTTTTTTAAAGTTATTTTTTTTGATCTAAATAAATAATAATTGTAACTTAACTTAGTTATTTTGTTAAAACTAATGTATTTTGTAATTTTGTAAAAACTTATTTTTGAGTTTTCCTATTTTGAACTGTACCTAAATTATTTGCATTAATATTTCAGAGAACTGCCAGGATATCTACCGACAATTGTAGGTACATTATTGTTTATTACTATATGATAGACGTATAGTAAAATATACATATTATGTAATATGTTACCTAGTATTATAGTGATTATTATTATTTATATATTTATTAAGTAGGTACTAATTTGGAATATAATTAGAAAGCTTAGGATTGTATAAGCATACTGTTGCTTGATAGGTAATAATAAAATGTACTGAACGGACCTAATTAGTAATTTCTGATAGGTACAGACATATTATAATGATACCCATACCTAGGTATGCGGCGCATTGTCGTGTTTTCTACAAACCACACTCTACAGTCTTATAATAATTACAATAGGTATTATACAGGGATACAAAAAAAATATTTAAATAACAGTTGTTTATCTTGTAAAATCATATTATAGTCCGTGCACTTGTTACAGCTTAACTTTAACTAGTTAAAAATAAATGGAGAACTTACCCAGTTTTGTCCGTCTCTAAGGTACTGCGTTCCTCCAAGTTGTTGTTGTGGTCCAGGCGTTGGTTATGGAACAGCGACATTTTTCTCTAGTCGTCCGGCGTTCGAGCGTGAGTCGCTGGCTCGAGGGTCTGTCGTGGGTCCAGGCCGTCCAAAATATCGTCGCACAACTGCGGTTTAGTTCTAACCAAATCAAAGCCAACCAACTCTCTGGCCTCCGGTACGTGCGCACAAAAACAGTGATGCAAGACGGCGTGTGCAGCGCTAGGTACTGAACTGTCGGTGTCAATGCGGCGACGCGGGGTGCGGGAGTGGCGGATCAGCGAGACCACGTGCACGGCGCTGTTGTCGGTTTTCGCGGCGTCGGCGTTGGCGGCGGCGGAGGAGGCGTTCGTTCGGCTATGCGATTGGCCGCTGCCGGAGCCGCATTTTTTTGTTTGTTCCAAACAAGATTTTTGAAGGCGCGACGATGCTTGAACACGCACGCGCTGGCAGCGAAACTCTCTCTTTTTTCAATCGAAATCACATTTTTCTCTGTTCATAGCGTCAACAACTACGCCCAACGCCACGGCAACGCACGCCGAGGGAACAATAATAAGAAATATTTTGTATCGAGCGGCCCGGCGCCGGCATGGCATGCGGCCGTGTTGCGCGTGTGACGGGTGCGGCGGCGGGTGATGGTTGGTGAACACTACTTTTGCCGTCCCGTTGTACAGCTATTTCGATGTATCGTAGTCTCTCAAAGATATTATTCAATATTATTCTCACCCGGTTACACGGATATAGGAACACCAATAAAATATATGATGGGTGTATTTTTAAATCGTAGCAAATCTACGGAAATCAGGTATCGTGAATATTTTAATTTCGACATGATTTGTTTGAAAAAAATATATATAAATAGAACCATAATATAAAACTAGTAATGTGTACATTAAATTATAAAGACTATATTATTGTTTTATTTTCGTTTGCGGTCATACCCATGTTTTTATATTTAATTAAAACATAAATAAATACATATAAAATAATGTAGAAATAATAATAAAACAGTCATACTTATCTATAAATATATTATTTAGTACAACATTGGTCAATAGTACACGAACGTGTAAGTACATCGCACGCTGTTCTCTAATTATGTGTTGTTTTTTTTTAAATGGTGACATTAAGTATAGATATAAGTAGAGCGCGGATTTTTATGCACTAAAAAGTATCAAAATATGCCATATAATATGCAGTAAAAATCATGAAAATATGCAAAAAATATGCAGTAAAAATCATGAAATTCGTTTTTTTTATTTATTTAAAATTTTACAAATTAAACTTCTTATAACAATTAATTACTTAAATACTAAAATATTAAATACTTATATAAATTTCTCTTTAAATTTTT